>NC_091178.1:22398174-22405674 GCF_040958095.1 Procambarus clarkii
ATAGGTAGCTAAGATTGATTGCAATGACAGCTTGAATGGTAGTTGACAAAAAAAATTGGTAGGCATAATACAGCAGAAACAATATAAGATTGGTTGCAATGACAGCTTGAATGGTAGTTGACAAAAATTGGTAGTCACAATACAGCATATGGCTAGCACATAAAAGAAGACAGCAATGAACACAATGATAAGGTTGTTTGAAATTACATAAAAATTAGGAGATTGGGTAACACTAGGTACAGAGCAAATTTAAAGCTCAGTGTTGGAAACTAAGAAGATGAAGTTAGGTACTTTTTGGTTTTGCTTTTAAATAAGGCAAAAGTTTTACAGTTTTTCAATTCACTAGGGAGTGAGTTCCATAAACTAGGTCCCTTAATTTGCATAGAGTGTTTACACAGATTAAGTTTGACCCTGGGGATATCAAAGAGATATTTATTTCTGGTGTGGTGATAATGGGTCCTATTACATCTGTCCAGGGAGAGTTTCAGAGCATGGTTTGCATTTAAGAACAGGGTTTTGTAAATGTAGTTGACACAAGAGAATGTGTGGAGGGAGTTAATATTTAGCAAGTTTAGGGATTTAAACAAGGGAGCTGAGTGTTGTCTGAAAGCTGAGTTAGTTATCATTCTGATAGCAGATTTTTGCTGTGTGATGATGGGCTTAAGGTGGTTTGCAATGGTAGACCCCCATGCACAGATACCATAATTAAGATAGGGGTAAATTAGTGCATAATATAGTGAGAGGAGAGCAGAGTTAGGAACATAATATCTGATTTTGGAGAGTATACCAACTGTCTTAGAGACTTTCTTAGTTATGTGTTGAATGTGGGTGCTGAATTTGAGTCTCTTGTCTAGGAATAGGCCAAGAAACTTGCCATCATCTTTATTACTGATGTTAATGTTGTCTATCTGTAGCTGAATTGCATTTGATGATTTGCTTCCAAATAAGATGTAGTAAGTCTTTTCGATGTTTAATGTTAGTTTGTTCGTTGACATCCATAAGTGGACTTTTTTTAATTCATTATTCACAACATTATTTAGTGTATGTGGATTGAGGTTTGAATAGATAAGAGTAGTATCGTCAGCAAACAGTATAGGTTTGAGAATATTAGAGACATTAGGCAGATCGTTTATATATATAAGAAATAGAAGAGGTCCTAAGATGCTGCCCTGTGGCACTCCAACGGTAATTGGTAGAGTGGACGAAGTTGTATCATTGATGGTTACATATTGGTGTCTGTCACTAAGATAGGATCGGATGTAGTCAAGGGCAAGGCCTCGGATTCCATAATGCTGGAGTTTAAGTAAGAGGTAGTTGTGATTAACAGTATCAAAGGCTTTTCTTAGGTCAATGAAGAGTCCAATCGGAAACTCATTTTTGTCAAGGGCTGAGTAGATAACGTCAAGGAGACTAATGATTGCATCGTTGGTGCTCTTTTGGGACCGGAAGCCAAACTGGCAGGGGCTGAGTATGTCGAATTTTACGAGGTAGGAATAGAGCTGTTTGTAAATAATTTTTTCAAATATTTTTGATAGAATGGGTAGATTTGATATTGGTCTATAATTGTTTATGTCCGCCGGATTGCCTCCTTTATGGACTGGCGTTACTCTTGCTTTTTTGAGGATATCAGGGAAGGTGTGACACTCTATAGATTTATTGAACAGTAGTGCTATGGGTGGGGCAAGGGCATGGGAGGCTCTCTTGTACACAATGGACGGAATTTCACTGGTGTTCCCTGCCTTGGTTTTTAGAGAGTGTATGATGGACACAACATCTGCCGGGCTGATTGGTGAAAGGAGAAGAGAGTTTGGATAGCTGCCTGAGAGATATGTGTTAATATGTGTCTGAGTCTGTGGGATTTTACTGGCAAGATTAGCACCAACCGATGAAAAGAAACTATTAAATTCATTTGCCATTTCTAAGTCAGTTGACGGTATATCCCCATCCTTGTAGAGTTTTATTTGGTTATGTGAGTGTTGCTTAGTTCCTAGGATACTAGAGATAGTTTTCCAAGTGTTTTTCATGTTGCCTTTTGCTTCATTGAATCTATTCACATAATATGCAAGTTTTGCCTTTCTTATGATACTGGTAAGCATTGATGAGTACCTTTTAGCTACTTCCTTAGAAACTAGGCCAATCCTAACTTTCTTCTCATATTCATGTTTCTTGTTGATTGAGTTGAGAATGCCACTTGTGAGCCATGGATTGTTTAATCTTTTGTCAGTTACTTGCTTTGTAAGAAGGGGACAATGAAGGTTGTAGAGGCTTAGAGTTTTGGAGAGGAAGAGGTTAGCTAATGAATTTATATCATGGGTATTATTGAATTCAGAATCCCAGTTAATATTGTGAAGTGCCTCTGTAAGATTGTCTAAAGCTGATTCACAGTGTAGCCTAAATGAAAGTTTCTTGCTTTTTGGTGGTGTTATGTCCATGTTCGCTATGAGAAAGGTAGGATAGTGGTCAGTTGTTCTGTCGTAGATTATACCAGATACAAGGGGAGCTGTTATGTTTGTCCATATGTGGTCCAAGGTAGTGGCTGATGTTTGAATGACTCGGGTAGGTTTGGTGATAGTGGGGATTAGCATACAGGAGTTCATGCTGTTAAGGAAATAGTCAACTTGAGAGCAATTTTGTTGACCCAGGTCAATATTAAAGTCTCCTCCCAGAATGATGTGGTTTTTGTTGAGATTGTTGTTTATAATAAGATTCCTTAGGTTGTCTGAGAAAGAAGCTATGTTAGTATTAGGAAATCTATAGATGGCTCCAATAGTCAAAGAGGATTTAAGGGATTTAATTGTAAACTGAGCAAAAGTATATTCACAGTAGTCATCTCTGTCACTAATAACACTGTTGCAGATAAATGTATCTCGGTAATATATAGCTGTGCCACCACCTTTTTTATTAGGCCTACAGTTATGAATGGCTTTATAACCAGCTAAGTTGTAGAGTTGGGTATAGTCTTTATTTAGCCAAGTTTCTGTTAAAATAATGAACGATAGGTTAGTACCTAGTGCTGTGAGTAGTGCATTTAAATCGTCAAAATGTTTACCAAGTGATCTAACATTTTGGTTATAAACTGATAGATAGGTGCTATTTTGGAGTTTGTTTTTAGCCTGGTGTGCTGTGAAATACTTGCAATAATGATGATCAATGTGCTGGTTGGTATAGATATGAGACAGAAGATTTTGATCAGGATCAATATCAGTGTGCATAGAGATGCAGAGGGATCACGATACAAGATACTCGATAAAGCAAAACACAAGAATAAGAGCAGATACAATAAAATAGTAACAATTTAGAAGTAAAATAAAGATCCAATAGATAGCCAGGGAGGACACAGAAGTTACATAAAATAAAACACAAAAAATCAGTAGAGACTGACAATATAAATGTAAAATAAAAAATAATAAGAAAAATAATAATCATAAAAAAAATGATCTTGAAGATAATTAGCTTAGTAATGGTTAATTAACAGGGTAATAAAAAGCCCTAGGTTTAGTGTCAAGGGGATTAACTAAGAACAAATAATTAAGAGTATAAAACAGGCAAAGATGACAAACAAAAAATAAAGTAAAAATTAAAATAAAAATAAAAATAAACACCTTTGGAAAGGAAAGGCAGAGCTTAAGTACACTTTGGTTGTATGTGAGATTACAAATTATGTTCTGGTTAATCAGCTGATATCCCACAGTCATATATATATATATATATATATATATATATATATATATATATATATATATATATATATATATATATATATATATATATATATGTCGTACCTAGTAGCCAGAACTCACTTTTCAGCCTACTATGCAAGGCCCGATTTGCCTAATAAGCCAAGTTTTCATGAATTAATTGTTTTTCGACTACTTAACCTACCTAACCTAACCTAACCTACCTTTTTCGGCTACCTAACCTAACCTAACCTATAAAGATAGATTAGGTTAGGTTAGGTAGGGTTGGTTAGGTTCGGTCATATATCTACGTTAATTTTAACTCAAATAAAAAAAAATTGACCTCATACATAATGAAATGGGTAGCTTTATCATTTCATAAGAAAATAATTAGAGAAAATATATTAATTCAGGAAAACTTGGCTTATTAGGCAAATCGGGCCTTGTATAGTAGGCTGAGAAGTGCGTTCTGGCTACTAGGTACGACATATATATATATATATATATATATATATATATGTCGTACCTAATAGCCAGAACGCACTTCTCAGCCTACTATTCAAGGCCCGATTTGCCTAATAAGCCAAGTTTTCATCAATTAATGTTTTTTCGTCTACCTAACCTACCTAACCTAACCTAACCTAGCTTTTTTTGGCTACCTAACCTAACGTTACCTATAAATATAGGTTAGGTTAGGTTAGGTAGGGTTGGTTAGGTTCGGTCACATATCTACGTTAATTTTAACTCCAATAAAAAAAAATTGACCTCATACATAGAGAAAAGGGTTGCTTTATCATTTCATAAGAAAAAAATTATAGTAAATATATTAATTCATGAAAACTTGGCTTATTAGGCAAATCGGGCCTTGAATAGTAGGCTGAGAAGTGAGTTCTGGCTACTAGGTACGACATATATATATATATATATATATATATATATATATATATATATATATATATATATATATACATATATATATATATATATATTTATATATATATATATATATATATATATATATATATATATATATATATATTTATATATATATATATATATATATATATATATATATATATATATATATATATATATATATATATATATATATATTTATATATATATGAATGAAAACTCACACCCCAGAAGTGACTTGAACCCATACTCCCAGGAGCAATGCAACTGGTAACTACAGGGCGCCTTAATCCACTTGACCATCACGGCCGTCAAAAGGAAGTGATAGCCAAGGCTATTTGAGCCACTTCCCCGACGGCAACTCGGATGGTAATCTTGGGCATAGCATTTCACCAAATCACCTCATTCTTTGGGGCACACGTGACGAACACAAATGCGAACAAGCCTGAATGGTCCCCATAAATATATGCGAATGAAAACTCACACCCCAGAAGTGACTCGAACCCATACTCCCAGGAGCAACGCAACTGGTAACTACAGGGCGCCTTAATCCACTTGACCATCACGGCCGTCAAAAGGAAGTGATAGCCAAGGCTATTTGAGCCACTTCCCCGACGGCAACTCGGATGGTAATCTTGGGCATAGCATTTCACCAAAACACCTCTTTCTTTGGGGCACACGTGAGGAACACAAATGCGAACAAGCCTGAATGGTCCCCAGGACCATATGCGAATGAAAACTCACACCCCAGAAGTGACTCGAACCCATACTCCCAGGAGCAACGCAACTGGTAACTACAGGGCGCCTTAATCCACTTGACCATCACGGCCGAAATGGTGAAATTTGGTGAAATGCTATGCCCAAGATTACCATCCGAGTTGCCGTCGGGGAAGTGGCTCAAATAGCCTTGGCTATCACTTCCTTTTGACGGCCGTGATGGTCAAATTGGTTAAGGCGCCCTGTAGTTACCAGTTGCGTTGCTCCTGGGAGTATGGGTTCGAGTCACTTCTGGGGTGTGAGTTTTCATTCGCATATAGTCCTGGGGACCATTCAGGCTTGTTCGCATTTGTGTTCCTCACGTGTGCCCCAAAGAATGAGGTGATTTGGTGAAATGCTATGCCCAAGATTACCATCCGAGTTGCCGTCGGGGAAGTGGCTCAAATAGCCTTGGCTATCACTTCCTTTTGACGGCCGTGATGGTTAAGTGGATTAAGGCGCCCTGTAGTTACCAGTTGCGTTGCTCCTGGGAGTATGGGTTCGAGTCACTTCTGGGGTGTGAGTTTTCATTCGCATATAGTCCTGGGGACCATTCAGGCTTGTTCGCATATACATATATCTATATATATATATATATATATATATATATATATATATATATATATATATATATATGTATATATATATATATATGTCGTACCTAGTAGTCAGAACGAACTTCTCAGCCTACTATGCAAAGCCCAATTTGCCTAATAAGCCAAGTTTTCATGATTTAATTGTTTTTCGACTACCTAACCTACCTACCCTAACCTAACCTAACTTTTTCGGCTACCTAACCTAACCTAACCTATAAAGAAAGGTTAGGTTAGGTTAGGTAGGGTTGGTTAGGTTCGGTCATATATCTACGTTAATTTTAACTCCAATAACAAAAATTGACCTCATACATAATGAAATGGGTAGCTTTATCATTTCATAAGAAAAAAATTAGAGAAAATGGATACAAGACACTCCGTACATTGACAACATCGCACACTAATATTTTTACCACAATTCGGACACCAGCTTTCGACGTTTCGCATATGTGTACGTGTTCCATATTAAAACGACAATATAATGCTATTAACAATTAAATTCTTTTATTTAACAGGCATATAGTTATTAAATGAAGTTTAGTGATGTAATAGACATAATCCGGAGTTGGTAAGGACGCCGCCCGCCAGCGTAAACACAACACACCCGAATGCCCACAAACACGATACAACGCACAAAACACAACACTTCTGTCAGTTTTTGGATAAACTCCTTTTATATTTATTATGTGAGAGTTATACTTGTATAAAATGATAACTATTATAGGTAAGCGCCTAATATTTAATATTAATCAATAAAAAAGAAGTCAGAAGCCACACGCCTGTCTGTACATGTCTTTTGTGTAAAAGTATTTTGGGCGCTCATGTACTTGTGCGCTAGCTGGCGTTCACAACTGTTCTCGCCTACAAGCATTAGAATTAAACAAACGAATTCATTTTTTCATTTATATACAAGAAGAGAAGGCTACCCTTGAGTCTGTAATATTCATCTGATCACTGGTCTCCCATTTGGTCCTCATTGCTTTATCTTACTATTATTGAATGTCAATAACCGTATTATGCAATTTCAATTTCTTCTATTTCTTTCTTTATTATGCACCCCATACCCATCCCGTGGGCGGTGGTGTAAAGGATTACAGAGGCACATAATCGGTTCAGGAACTGAACCCTCTAGTTCGTTTAGCTAAGCAAATAACAATGTTTGACGCTAGTTACAAAATTATTAATGTTGTATACACATGTACACACACTCATACATATATATATATATATATATATATATATATATATATATATATATATATATATATATATATATATATATATATATATATATTTATATATATATATATATATATATGTATGTATATGTATACATATCCCAGCAAACATTTTCATGTTTTTAAAACATCCTAAAAACGACATTTCATTGTTTTCAGCACGTTTATAATTACGTTTAGAAAAGGTTTTTTGAGAACTTTTATATACAACCTTAGAACGTAAATAATTAACATTTCTAAAAACTTTTTTATAATCTTTTAATTACCTACATTAAAACGTTTAGGGTAAATTAGGGTATAATAATTTTGTAATTCATATCT
>NC_091178.1:22410674-22537427 GCF_040958095.1 Procambarus clarkii
ATGCAAGGCCCGATTTGCCTAATAAGCCAAGTTTTCATGAATTAATATATTTTCTCTATTTTTTTTCTTATGAAATGATAAAGCTATCCATTTCATTATGTATGAGGTCAATTCTTTTTTTATTGGAGTTAAAATTAATAGAGATATATGACCGAACCTAACCTATCTTTATAGGTTAGGTTAGGTAGTCGAAAAAACATTAATTCAAGAAAACTTGGCTTATTAGGCAAATCGGGCCTTGCATAGTAGGCTGAGATGTGCGTTCTGGCTACTAGGTACGACACATATATATATATATATATATAAATATATATATAATGTCGTACCTAATAGCCAGAACGCACTTCTCTGCCTACTATGCAAGGCCCGATTTGCCTAATAAGCCAAGTTTTCATGAATTAATTGTTTTTCGACTACCTAACCTACCTAACCAAACTTAACCTAACTTTTTCGGCTACCTAACCTAACCTAACCTAAAAAGATAGGTTAGGTTAGGTTAGGAAGGGTTGGTTAGGTTTGGTCATATATCTACGTTAATTTTAACTCCAATAAAAAAATATTGACCTCATACATAATGAAATGGGTAGCTTTATCATCTCATAAGAAAAAAAATTGAGAAAATATAATAATTCAGGAAAACTTGGCTTATTAGGCAAATCGGGCCTTGCATAGTAGGCCAAGAAGTGCGTTCTGGCTACTAGGTACGACATATATATATATATATATATATATATATATATATATATATATATATATATATATATATATATATATATATATATATATCGGACAATTAGTAAAAAAAAAAAAAAAAATTTAAATTATTTTACCTTGTACCTAGATCCACCAGGCCTGTTTGGTGCCTGTTTCAGTACTTCAGACATCTGGAAGGTCACATCCTCCTCCTCAACTTGTGGATGTGCGTTGATAGATGATTCTGTAAAATTAAGTTATTTATATAATAATAAATTCAGTATAACAATAATATTCTGTAAAATTAAAAGTAATTTATACATCAATCAGATAAAACTCTCCAGAGATGGTGATACACAACATATAAAGGACAAGTTTCAGAACAAAATATGCATTTAGGAATAAGGTTTTGTACATGTAGGTAGCACATGAGAAAATAAGTGGAAGGTGATCAAGTTTATATTAACATGTTAATGACTTTGTTAAGGCTTTGCAAGAATGAAAAAATATTAATAATATAATATCACCTACCAATTAATTGTACATCATTTATAAGTCAATTATTTGCATTATTATTATTCAATACTAATGATATAAAAATGCATTTTGTAATCTACTATTTATGCAAGTATTAAGCACAGGATCATGAAATAAACTGCAAAATACTGTAATGGATAAATCAATTAAGTTTACATTTTCCTATAGCTAAGTCAGTCAGTTCTATTAGCAGCAGAGAACAATTATGCCCAACCTCTATTAAATGAAACAATCTTAAGAGCAAGTGATAGAAATATAATCATTTATGCTTGGGAAAATATTATGGAATGGTTCCAAATATGAAAAATATTAAGTTTTTTGGTTAAAATTTTTTAACTTAAAATTTACATTTTTAAGTGAATTTTAAACTTTAAAAAAATTATTTAATTTTTTGGTTACTTACTTAAAATAACATTATATAGTTCTTGTTTTTGTAGAAATGCCAATTTCTTCTTTTGCCCTTCCAGACTGTATAGTGACCACAGGCCGTTTGTTCATATCTTCATTATTCTTCGAACTGTGGTTGCACAACAATCAGACCCACGTACACTGGTTAAAAGCATCACCTAAAAGCAACAACAAAAATGTAGTACACTGACGAATTTTGAATATATATATATATATATATATATATATATATATATATATATATATATATATATATATATATATATATATATATATTAGTTGATTTTATACCCGCATTAGGTCAGGTGATAATACAATGAAGGTGAAAACATGGGGGGATACATAAGGGATAAACATAGGGGCTGCAGAAGGCTTATTGGCCCATACGAGGCATCTCCTATCTAAACACAAAGATTAATCCAGTGTAATTGGCCTGTTATGTTGTAACATAACATAACATAACATATATATATATATATATATATATATATATATATATGTGTGTGTGTGTGTGTATATATATATATATGTATGCCATATACATATATATGCTATGTTGTATGCTACAACTTGGCTGATAATAAAGCCATTCACAACTGCAGGCCTAATAAAAAAAGGAGGTGGCATAGCAATATCTTACAAAGATACCTTCATCTGCAATAGTCTCATTAGTAATAGAGACGACTATTGTGAATATACCTTTGCCAAGTTCTCCAGTAAATCCCTTAAATCCTCCTTGACTATAAGTGCCATCTATAGATTTCCCAATACCGACATAGCTTCATTCTCAGATAACGTAAGGAATCTTATCATAAATAACAATCTCAACAAAAATCAAACCAACTTAGTGGTTTGTAATGGTGAACAAAACATGCAGATACTTATATATAACCTGTGAATAGAGTGTAATAACACCAAAACTATTTGTTTATTGTTTTATGACCATAATAATTGAATCACTAATATGATTCACTAATATATAATCCTAATAATAATCACTAATATATAATCCATTGAGCATGCTGCATCTCTTTCAGTCTCTTTGCAATTTGAACAAGAGGGTTTTTAATTGATCGAACCATATTCTTAAAGTAAAGTAAATGAGATGTATTCCATATTTTGCAAAATATACGATGAAGGCACACAAACATTCATACCAAAACTGAAGGACAGGATTTATGAGGAGACATTAGAGGCATTAAATATTCCAAACTAGAAGACAGAAGGAAAAGAGGAGATATGATCACTACGTACAAAACAGTAACAGGAATTGATAAACTTGATAGGGAAGATTTCCCGAGACCTGGAATTTCAAGAACAAGAGGTTATAGATTTAAACGAACTAAACAAAGATGCCGAAGAAATGTAAGACAATTCACTTTTGCAAACAGAATGGTAAACGGTTGGAACATGTTAGGTGAGAAGGTGGTGGAGGCCAAATCCGTCAAAAGTTTCAAAGCATTATATGACAAAGAGTGCTGGGAAAATGGGACACCACGAGTGTAGCTCTCCATCCATCTGATTGATAACCCAAATGAATTTTTCATGGATATGATACCAACATCAAATCATAAATCAGATGTGATCCTATCCCCACTGGATTTTGAAGAAGCCATAGACAGTATGCCTATGCACTCTGCACCAGGCCCTGACTCTTGGAACTCTATATTCAGTCAAGAACTGTAAAAAACGTTATCGCAGGCCCTTCACATTCTTTGGAGACAAAGCCAAGATACTGGCATTGTCCCTGACATACTAAAAACAGCAGAGATAGCACCGCCCCATAAAGGAGGAAATAAGGCAGAGGCAAAAAACTACAGACCGATAGCACTAACATCGCACATCATAAAAATCTTTGAGAGAATGCTAAGAAGTAAGATCACAAAATACATGGAATCACAGCATCTCCATAACCCCAGACAACATGGTTTCAGAACAGGGCGCTCTTGCCTATCACAGTTGCTGGACCACTCTGACATGGCACTAGATGCCATGGAAGACAAACAAAACGCTTTGACAAAAAAAAGCCTTTGACAAATGTGACCATTGTGTTATTGCACATAAAATGCGTTCAAAAGGAATTACCGGAAAAATAGGCAGATGGATATACAACTTCCTGACTAATAGAACCCAATGTGTAGTAGTCAACAAAATAAAATCTGGACCATCAACCGTAAAGAGCTCAGTCCCCAAGCGTACTGTGCTTGCTCCAATACTTTTTCTCATCCTCATATCGGACATAGACAAGGACACAACCTATAGTACTTGATCATCCTTTGCAGATGACACTAGAATCTTCACGAGAGTAGGCAACATAGAGGAGACGGCAAACCTCCAATCAGATGTAAATCAGGTCTTTCTATGGGCTACAGAAAATAACATGGTGATTAACGAACATAAGTTTCAGCTCATGCGCTACGGAAAAAATAAAAAATATAAAAACGGAAACCACTTACAAAACTCAGTCAAATCATAACATTGAACGGAAAAGCAACGTAAAGGATTTGGGTGTACTGATGTCAGAAGGCCTTACATTTAAAGAACACAATAAAGTAGCCGTCACAACTGCAAGAAAAATGACAGGATAGATAACAAGAACTTTTCACACTAGAGATGCTATACCGATGATGATAGTTTTCAAGACGCTAGTGCTCTCTAGAGTGGAATACTGCTGCATAATGAAAGCCCCTTTCAAAGCTGGAGAAATTACTGACCTATACTTATGCATTTATCTTCGGTTTAACACAACAGGCACCAGACACACGCTAGGCATCATACACACTAGGATAAAACAAACATTAGGCCAGAAGTCAGAAAAGAATTCAAAGAATTTTACTGGAAAGGCTTGCTGTTAGGAAAGGAAGTAATTGAGATGAATTAATGCACAGTATGTCAATTTTGTGAAATATATGATAAAGGAACAAAAACATTTATACCAAAACAAAGATGCAGAACTAGGAAACAGGATTTGTTCAACTGAAATTTCAAGACGGACAGAGACCAAAAGACACAAAAATGGAATCAATATACGAAGAGGCCAAACCCCCAAACATACCAGTAATACAAAGAGAAACAACTACACGGCAGTGAGGAGAGAGGCAGAAAGAAATTTTGAAAAAAAGGAACAAACAAATGTAAAGTAGAACAAATCATATTCTATAAATACAGCAACAACCAATTGCAGGTAAAGGATAATATTCAGAGCTTTTAAATGCATGGATGGCGAAATACTCAAGAAATTGTTCACGACTTTTGTTAGACCAAAGTTGGAATATGCAGCGGTTGTATGGTGCCCATATCTTAAGAAGCACATAAACAAACTGGAAAAGGTGCAAAGACATGCTACTAAGGGGCTCCCAGAACTGAAGGACAAGAACTATGAGGAGAGGTTAGAGGCATTAAATATACCAAATATACTACACAAATATATATACTACACATGCACAATAAACTACCCTACACAGGCTGAGTATGGTGTGTACAATAAATTATTAGCTAAAAGATAAGACTGAGTTTGTATAAATGGGGGTTAAGTCAGAGTGGGAAAATGTAAGTGGAGTGCCTAAAAACCCTGTCCTGGGACCTCTGTAATTCATAATATATACAAATAATTTAGACTCAGGTTTGATCAGCAATATTTGAAAATTTCCAGACGATACAAAAGGGATTTTTTTCTGGATTCAGGATTATTTTTTTATGGCTGAAAACAGGTTTTCAGCAATAAAAAAAATACAGTATTGCTGGAACAACCGTCGACATCTTCAAGAGAAAACCTGAACATCTTCAAGAAGTGAAGATGACCTTGAGAAGAAGTATAGGTTGGGAGAAGTATAGGTTAGGAATTGTCTCCAAAGAATTCTCAAAGAATTACTCGTTATTGCTATCCAAGATAATTAGACGAGCCAAAGCTAAATACTACGAAGATAAATTTACCCAAATAAAGAGTACCTTACCTAAAAATATGTATGTACCTTACGTAAACAAACATTTGATTTTGAAGTGCCGGACAAACAAGGCTGTGGTGGATATGTGGGCCTGAGGGGCCTGTCCAAGCAACAGCCTGTTGGACCAAGCTCTCACATGTCAAGCCTGGCCTTGGAAGGGCTTGGTGAGTAGAACAACTACCAGAACCCTATAATGCATGTATCAAGGTGTCCAGGCAGTGAGCACCACATAATGCAGTGCAGTCCTGTAAGAATAAGCACAGTAAGTATGGGCATGGAGGGGGTGCAGCAGTGGCTTGTGAAGGGCTGGAGAGTAAATGGACATGCCCAGGGGTAAAAAGCATTAGGGTAACAGAACATAGCCCATAAAAATAGTAATGACAATGAATGAATAATTATATGAATGCAATAATACTTCATATCTCAATAGGAATACTAAGCAGGATGCAAGACAAGGTACTGGTGGTGATAGTGGTTGGTACAAGTCCTCACATCCCCACAGACACCAGTAACAGCCCTCACCTCCCAACACAGTACCCTTGTAGCGAGTTAATCTTATACTCGCTTCATTATCTTATAGCATAACTAATTAACACTAATTACAGAAGCTACACAGGTGATACTTTGGTGTGAGTTGAGCGCACTGAGCGTCGGTATCGCTACACCCTTGTTCCTTAACAACCCTTTGGACCTTTATTACAGAAAAATAGAATCAATTAATTTAATAAAATATAAAATATAAGTGCTTACTTACGATAATACTATCGGTGGAACACAAAATCTTCTTCTTCTTGATAGTAGGTGCAGTTTGCATGAAGGGTTAGTCCTCGCCATGACTGAACTGACGACAAAATGGCCGATGTGTTGATATGGCGTCAGGTGACGCTGTGACGTCACAGGTGAGGGACGCTTTGCGCATTACTCCCTCGTACTTAAAAAGTACTACAGGTACTTTTTGGTTTTATTTTTGAATATGGCAGAAGTTGGACAGCTTTTCAAATCATTATAAGGGAGTGAGTTCCATAGACTAGGTCCCTTTATTTACATAGAGTGTTTACATAGATTAAGTTTGACTCTTGGGATATCAAAGAGATATTTATGTCTGGTGGGGACGTGGCCATGTGTTCTATTACATCTGTCCAGGAAGAGTTTCAGAACAGGGTTTGCAGTTAGAAAAAGGGCTTTATAAACGTAATTTACACAGGAGAATGTATGGAGTGAATTTGTTTAGCATGTTTAAGGATTTGAACAAGGGAGCTGTGTGTTGTCTGAAGGTAGAGTTAGTTATTGTCCTGATAGCAGATTTTTACTGGATGATGATGGGCTTGAGGTAGTTTGCAGAGGTTGAACCCCAAGCACAAACGCCATAAGAATGATAGGGATAGATAAGTGCATAATAGAGTGAGAGGAGAGCAGAGTAGGGTACATAATATCTGATCTTAAACAGTATACCAACTGTTTTAGAAACCTTTTTAGTTATGTGTTGTATATGGGTGCGGAAGTTGAGTCTCTTGTCTAAGTATAGGCTAAGAAACTTTCCATCATTTTTATTGCTAATGTTTACATTATCTATCTGAAGCTGAATTGCATTTGTTGATTTGTTTCCAAATAAGATATAGTAGGTCTTTTCTATGTTTTGTGTGAGGTTTGTTGGTTGACATCCACAAGTAGACTTTTTTTAATTAATTGTTTACAACATTATTTAACAGGAGTGGGTTGGGGTCAGAGTAGATGAGTAGTATCATCAGCCAACAATATAGGTTTAAGTATGTTAGAGACATTAGGGAGATCATTGATGTATATAAGAAACAGGAGGGTCCTAGGATGCTGCTCTGTGGCACCTTTACGGTAATTAAGTGGTAGAGTGGGAGAGGTTATATCATTGATGGCTTCATATTGGTGTCTGTTACTAAGATAGGATCGGATATAGTTTAGGGCAAGGCCACGGATTCCATAATGGTGGAATTTAAGTAAGAGGTAGTTATGGTTAACAGTATCAAAGGCCTTTCTCAGGCCGATGAAGAGTTCAATTGGAAACTCACTTTTGTCAAGGGCTGAGAAGATTAAGTCAAGCAGACTAACAATAGCATCATTGGTACTCTTTTGGGAGCGGAAGCCAAACTGACAGGGACTTAGTATATTGAATTTTACAAGATTGGAGTAGAGCTGTTTGTAAAAAAAAAAAAAATAATTTTGATAATATAGGTAGATTCGATATGGGTCTGTAATTATTTATGTCTGCCGTGTTACCTCCTTTATGAACTGGCGTTACTCTTGTTTTTTTAAGGATATCAGGGAAGGTATGACACTCTAGGGATTTGTTGAACAGCAGTGCTATGGATGGTGCAAGGGCATGGGAGGCACGCCTGTGTACCATCGATGGTATTTCACTAATGTTCCCAGCTTTGGTTTTTAGCGAGTGAATGATGGACACAACATCTGTAGGGCTGACCGGAGAGAGGAGAAGAGAGTTTGGATAGCTGCGTGAAAGATATGTGGTAACATATGTCTGAGTCTCTGGGATTTTTCGGGCAAGGTTAGCACCAAACGATGAAAAGAAGCTATTAAATTCAGTTGCTGTTTCAAGATCTGTTGCAGGTGTATAACCATCCTTGGAGATTTTTATCTTATTATGTAAATGTTGTTTAGCTCCTAGGATGGTAGAGATGGCTCTCCATGTGCTTTTTATGTTGCCTTTTGCTTCTTTGAATCTATTCTCGTAATAGGAACGCTTTGCTCTTATTATACTGGTAAGCACTGATGAATACCTCTTAACTACTTCTTTTCCAACTAGGCCAATCCTAAGTTTTTTTTCATATTCATGTTTCTTGTCGATTGCTTTAAGTATGCCATTAGTGAGCCAGGGATTATTTAACCTTTTTGCCAGTTACTTGCTTGGTGAGGAGAGGACAATAAGTATTGTAAAGGCTTTAAATTTTGGAAAGAGGCTAGTTAACGAATTATTATCCTGTGTATTGATAAATTTAGATTCCCAGTTTACATTGTGGAGGGCATTTGTGAGATTGCCTATTGCCGCTTCACATTGTAACCTAAAGGTAATTTTCTTGTTACCTGGTGGTGTTATGGCCATGTTCGCTACAAGGAAGGTAGGATAGTGGTCAGTTGTTCTGTCAGTGATTATACTTGATGTAAGAGGAGCTGTTATGTTGGTCCATCAGTGATCCAGGGTAGTCGCAGATGTTTGAGTGACTCGGGTGGGCCTGGTGATTGCGGGGATGAGCATACAGGAATTCATGCTGTTGAGGAAACAGTCTACTTGAGGGTTATTTTGTAGCCCTAGGTCAATATTGAAATCACCTCTGAGAACTATGTGATTTTTGTTGAGATTATTGTTTATGATAAGGTTCCTCAAGTTGTTATTGTATTTGTGTCTAGCTTCAGACACAAGCATGTTACAGTTATGTCTTAAAGAGTTGAGAGCAATTAAGGATGATAAAGAGTCACTTACAACTAATGTATCAAGTTTGGATACTTGTACACATTTCAGTGCAAGGAGCAAGGCAAATAGTTCAGTCTGAAGGGTAGAGGCCCAGTTGTTTATACGGACTCCCCACTCAAAATATAAGTCATATCCTATTGCCAGGACAACTGCACTTCCAGCTGCACCCGTTAGGCGCTGTAGGAAACCTTCAGTGTATATGATTTGAGAGAGAGAATGCTCTGTGGACAGAGCATCAATATGGCTTAAGACGTTGAGCTTTGCCTCAAGACAAAGCTGGGACTGATCTCTAATTTGCTCCTTTGATGGAAAGGGAGGGATTAAAATTGAAAAGGGTGTAATTTCCTACAGTGCAGGAAAGTGCTATTGTTGTCTCTCTTGGTACAAATTATAAATCTGATACTTTCTGAGTTCAGTTCCAATTTTATTTATCTATTTGAAACAATGTTTACATTCAATAAAGAAATTCTGGAGGGCTTCTGTGCAACGGTTAGGATGAGCTAGCCTAAGCATTTTTATACCAATTTGACAGTTATTTTCAGTAACACGATAAACAACGCTCGGAATATTAAGTTCCTTTCTCATATTAAGTATCTTTGTGGTACGAAGGCACCCAAGGATTATCCTCAAGGCTTCGTTCTGCAATTTTTCAAGCCCTCCAAGCTTTCTTTCAGGATGCCTTAAAGTTAGTTTAGTTCATTTATTATGCACCCCATACCCATCTTGTGGGCGGTAGTGGAAAGGGTTGCAGAGGCACATAATGGGCTCAGGGACTGAACCCAACAATTCATTTAGCTAAGCAAGTTACAATCTTGATGAGCTAGTTACAAAATTCAGTATAAGTCGTCACATCAACAATAGGTTCGAGATCGATCACAAGTACAGTTTCTAAATTAAGCAACTGACATATGTGGAGAGCTAGTGTCACAATTGATATGTTTGTCCTGCACACCGCTCCCCATCCAGTGGGCAGCGGTGGATAGGTTACAATCACTTAGTTACTACTTACAGTTAGCAAACTGGGGATATTTGGCTAAAATTTCTGGTACCAGATCATTTTGAATGAAATATTGACACATCGCTGGTACATTGGTTATAGAATTGTCTCTGAATTCACTATCACATAGTGACGAAGGGGTGTGCAAATAATTTTGTTGACAGTTAACATTTGGTCAGGTCTACATCTTCAGATAATGAGAATTCCCAGAAATACTTGTAACCGAGTCTAAGCCGAGCAGTAGTAACATCTAGAAGTCTGCTGATTTTATTGGATGAACCATAGATGTGTGGCTCCTTTTGCATAATAGTATTGAACGAAAGTTAATCTCCCCAAACACTTTCGCGTTTTGGGCAAGTTACCCCTCCACTCTCCATTTTTGTTTGGACATTCCCTGGTAGTGCGCGGAAATACTGAAAAGTGTATACTCTTTTCAACTTTGTCACCTTAATTCTCGTCCTATGTCTTTCATTTTGGTATCAATGCGTTCGCAATAGAATTCCCAACAGAACTATGTGCATATAATGTCAAAGACAGCAGCGCGCTCCACCCGCCGACAAGATGAATGTAGGCCAAGGGTACCAGAAAAAGAAAGCTGAGCCACCCTCAGGCAACTCTCATTACATTAGAGAGCGTGATAATACTGAAAAGTGTATACCCTTTTCAACTTTGTTACCTCAATTCTCATCCTAGTTTTTTCAATTTGGCATCAATGTGTTCGCAATAGAATTCTCTACAGGACTAAAGGCATATAAACTCCAAAAGCCCGGCTTACCATCCGCAACAAACAGAGTAAGCGAGAGTGTGTTACCAGGGAGCGCACAAGAGCGATAAAATGTATACACTCTTTTCATTTTGGTCACCCCAATTGTCATCCTAGGTCTTTCATTTTGGTATCAATGTGTTAGCAATAGAATTATCTACAGGTTTAATTGCATATAAACTCCAAAAGCAAGGTGTACCATCCGCACAAAACAGAGAAAGTGAGAGAAAGTAACCCGGGAGCACTCTAGTGCAATGTAATGTGAACACTCTTTTCACTTTGGTTACCTCAATTCTCGTCATATGTCTTTCATTTTGGTATCAATGTGTTCGCAATTGTATCTGCTGGCATTTTACCCTTTGCTTGGATCTGAAGGGTTTTAGGCTCACCACGATGCAATCTGATAGTACCACAGGTGTATATACCTATCTTCAAGCAGCAATTCACTCATTCAAACCGACTTATAATAGTTATCCATATATAAATGGTAATCTTTGTTCTACCTGTTAACCTGTCATATGAAGAAAGATTGTCAAAGCTTATATTACATTCTCTAGAAAAGCAAAGAATTAGGAGTGACATATGGTAGAGGTGCACAATGGGATGAATGGACATAACAAAGGGGACATTAATGGGGTATTAAAAGTAGCAACACAAGACAGAACTCGAAACAAAGTGTAAAAATTGGAAAAATTTAGATTTAGGAAAGAACTGCATGAGTAAATACACTGGGTTTGTACCTTAAGGTTCATGTATGCAATTTTACAGAGTTCCAGTTAACTCCCATGCATGCAATTAATTTATGTTATGTTTATGTTTTTTATGTTAAAATGTTTTTGTTGATTTGTTTGTATATTTTCATAAGTAAAGCATGCTTACCGTCTTATTCCAAGTTTTATGATAACTTTACAAGGTTTAAAACATAAAGTTCAATATATATTCTGGTTTTCACACAGGAATTATACGTTAATATAACATCATAATAACGTAATGATGTCGTGTAAATAACGTTATACTGACGTCATATAAATGTTATATTTATGTTATAAGAACGTAAATTGGATAGCTTTACAGAAAGTAAACAAAAAAAACTAAATGTTGACTGAAAATTATTTATTCTTAAATATAAAGCATGAAAACATTATAATACCATAGCATTCACTATTATTTTTAAATTTTTACATAAATCTTAAAAAACTGTGTCTCAAGAATATATGTTTTTAGTTATATCCTTTGGTTTTAAGAACATCAGATATACGTATTTATGTCAAAAGTTACAGTATTACCTTTGTGGAACCATTTAAAAACGTCCACAAACGTTCTGTGTTTGCTGGGATATACATACACATACATATATAATCACCTACACAAATACACACATCAATAATCTTTGTGTCACAAGTGATCAACAAGAGGCTCACAACAGTCACTATAAAAGGCACTTTACATCTATAGTGAGTGACACAGTTACTAGTCTTGCTGCACACCCACCCAACTGGGCGGCAGCTTTACAGTCATGTGCATGCATTACCTACAGTAAGCAAATTTTGGATACTTCGCTAAGATTTCGGGCAGCACATCATTATGAATGAAGTACTTACACATTACATTATGCAACATTAATGAAGTTGTCCATCAGCATTTTGTGGTGTCCAGCTACCTTTATCTTCTGTATGTTCCTCACATTACCAGTATACACAAACATTGACATGTAGGGATATAGACTCTCAGGTAAGTTAGTAATTTAAATGCACAGTAGCAGTCCTAGGCGTTCAATCCCCGACCGCCGTCCAAGTGGTTTGGCACCATTCCTCCCCATCCCATCCCAAATCCTTATCCTGATCCCTTCCCAGTGTTAAATAGTTGTAATGAACAGGCACTATATATATATATATATATATATATATATATATATATATATATATATATATATATATATATATATATATATATATATATATATATATATATAATTATACCAGTATAATCTAATAATATATACTGGTCTAATAAAATAATTAGACCAGTTAATACTCTCACTCGTTGTGTTAGCATATGTTAGCTTGATAAAACTGACTGTTCATTGTTGAGAAATGTGTTAACAAACAATATATCTGACTTTATCAAGACTGTAGCTTGCTTAGCAAAAGGAACTTTATTAAATTTGGGTTCAGTTTAACTACCTCTCAATGAATGAGTAATTGGGGCATAATAAAGGAACTAAGCTGATAAAATGAAAGATGGGAAAACAACATTAGAGAGATAAACTCGAGAGACGTTTTCATGTTAACCCGAAAATTATTTGAGGAGCAAGACGGACTGAGGGTCAAGCAATTGGTCTTCATGCTATCGTGATGGGGGATCAGCCATTATACGTGTTAATGACTCTTGTATAGTTGTGTAGTTAAGGACAACAGGGTAAAGGGGTAATGGGCATTGTGGTTGATTGTTCTACCTGGGAATCCTCCACTGTTTTATATCTTATGTATGTATGTATGTACTCACTTAGTTGTGTTTGCAGGGGTTGAGCTCTGGCTCTTTGGTCCCGCCTCTCAACCGTCAATCAACTGATGTACAGATTCCTGAGCCTACTGGGCTCTGTCATATCTACATTTGAAACTGTGTATGGAGTCAGCCTCCACCACATTACTGCCTAATGCATTCCATTTATTAACTACTCTGACACTGAAAAGTTCTTTCTATAATCTCTCTGTGGCTCATTTGGGTACTCAGCTTCCACCTGTGTCCCCTTGTGCGTGTACCACATGTGTTAAATAAATTTATGTATGTATGTATGGTGTAAGGAGAGAGAGAGAGAGAGAGAGAGAGAGAGAGAGTGAGAGAGAGAGAGAGAGAGAGAGAGAGAGAGAGAGAGAGAGAGAGAGAGAGAGAGAGAGAGAGAGAGAGAGAGAGAGAGAGAGAGAGAGAGAGAGAGAGAGAGAGAGAGAGAGAGAGAGAGAGAGAGAGAGAGAGAGAGAGAGAGAGAGAGAGAGAGAGAGAGAGAGAGAGAGAGAGAGAGAGAAGGAGAGAGAGAAAGAGATGAAGACCGAGACAGAGAAATAGATATAGACAGAGTCAGGGAGAGAATGTTAGACACAGAGACGGATAGATAAGGATATGCAAAGTCAGTGAGAGAATGACAGAGACAGAGCGAGGAAAGAGACAGAGAGATAGGCTGACACAAAGAATGGCAGAAACGAGGAGAGGCAGAGACAGAGGGGGACATTGACAGGGATAGGCGGACAGGGACAGGAGCAGAGGGACAGGGATAGACGGACAGGGCCAGAGGAGGGACGGGGGAACAGAGGGGGGGGCAGTGGGACAGGGACAGAGAGGGGGACAGGGACAGAGACAGAGGGACAGAAACACAGAGACAGAGGGACAGGGTCAGAGAGGGGGACCGGGGGACAGAGGGAGGAGAGGGGACAGAGGAGAGACAGGGGATAGAAAGAGTGGGCAGGGGGACAGGGAGGGACAGGGACAGACAGAGAAGGACAGGGACAGAGGGACAGGAACAGGGGGGCAGAAAGGGAGGACAGAGGGCAGAGATAGGGACAGGGGAACAGAGACAGGGACAAGGGGACTGGAGGAAAGGGAGGGGGACAGATGAAGGACAGCGGACAGAAAGAGTGGGCAGGGGGACAGAGAGGTACAGGGGACAGAGAGAAGGACAGGGGGACAAAGATGGACAGGGCGACAAAGATGGACAGGGCGACAAAGATTGACAGGGGGACAGGAGGAAAGGGGGGAGATGTATGAGGGGGAATGTTTGCGAGAGATGGAGAAGGGGTATTTAGAACGGTAAGTTAGAGAAGGGACAACTAAGGCGCATCATTGAAAAGCAAATGAGCATCATTGCAATAGCAGGAGCCACGCACATCTTCAGACTGCGTTGTTGAGACATTGTCAATTAAGCGGTGTCCAATGACAGTATCTTCGGTATTTAAGCGATACCTTTAAAAATACTGGAAATATTGAAAGATATTAATCCAGATATTAATCCCCTTGTGAAACGCACACAAGAGGCAACAGCTTCTAGCTCTGCAAGCGGCAATATAAAATAGAGAATAGGCGATTGTTTTCACTCATAGTGTAATAAACCCACGGACCCACCCACCCGCTGAAGCCGTAAGTGCCAAGACATTACTTCCGTTTAAAATTTAGCCGGAATAATCCTCAGGTATGTGGAGGATGTGGGAGGCCTTTGATCAACCGCCGACTTCCTGCCCCGTCGACGGGGCCATCAGCCCTCAGTGTGCCCTCAGCCAAATTCATGTGAAACATGTATGTGTGTGTATTAAATATTTTAATTTATTATTTCTAAGATTTAGCTGTTAGCTCTTGGACCCCGCCTTTCTAAGCGTCGGTTGTCTAATGTACCGACTCTCGGCCTCTTTTCCTCCATCATATCTAAACAACATATTTTTTTATCTAACACACACACACATCCCCAAGATGCAGCCTTTAGCAGCTTCCTGACTTTCAGGTTCCTATTCACTGCAAGGTGAATAGAGGCATTAGTGTGTGTATGTTTGTGTCTGTGTGTGTGTGTGTACGTGTGTGTGTACTCACCTATTTGTGCTTGCAGGATCGAGCATTGACTCTTGGATCTCGCCTTTCTAGCTATCGGTTGTTTACAGCAATGACTCCTGTCCCATCTCCCTATCATACCTAGTTTTAAAAGTATGAATAGTATTTGCTTCCACAACCTGTTCCCCAAGTGCATTCCATTTTTCTACTACTCTCACGCTAAAAGAAAACTTCCTAACATCTCTGTGACTCATCTGAGTTTCCAGTTTCCACCCATGTCCCCTCGTTCTGTTCTTATTACGTGTGAACATTTCATCTATTTCCACTTTGTCAATTCCCCTGAGTATTTTATATGTCCCTATCATATCTCCTCTCTCCCTTCTTTTCTCTAGTGTCGTAAAGTTCAGTTCCTTCAGCCGCTCTTCATATCCCATCCCTCGTAACTCTGGGACAAGCCTCGTCGCAAACCTCTGAACCTTCTCCAGTTTCTTTATGTGTTTCTTCAGGTGGGGGCTCCATGATGGCGCGGCATACTCTAAGACGGGTCTCACGTAGGCAGTGTAAAGCGCCCTAAAAGCCTCCTCATTTAGGTTTCTGAATGAAGTTCTAATTTTCGCCAGTGTAGAGTACGCTGCTGTCGTTATCCTATTTATATGTGCCTCAGGAGTTAGATTAGGTGTCACATCCACTCCCAGGTCTCTTTCTCGAATCGTTACAGGTAGGCTGTTCCCCTTCATTGTGTACTGTCCCTTTGGTCTCCTGTCACCTGATCCCATTTCCATAACTTTACATTTACTGGTGTTAAACTCCAGTAGCCATTTCCCTGACCATCTCTGCAGCCTGTTTAAGTCCTCTTGGAGGATCCTACAATCCTCGTCTGTCACAACTCTTCTCATTAATTTTGCGTCATCCGCAAACATTGACATGTATGATT
This sequence comes from Procambarus clarkii, assembly GCF_040958095.1. Classification (NCBI taxonomy): domain Eukaryota; kingdom Metazoa; phylum Arthropoda; class Malacostraca; order Decapoda; family Cambaridae; genus Procambarus; species Procambarus clarkii. The sequence goes on from NC_091178.1 coordinate 22,426,941, forward strand.
CCACTCCTGTAAACATATCATTTACGTAAATTAGAAAGAGGATTGGTCCCAGCACCGATCCTTGAGGTACTCCACTTGTTACTGTTCGCCAGTCCGACTTTTCGCCCCTTACCATTACCCTCTGGCTCCTTCCTGTTAGGTAGTTCTTCACCCGTACTAGGGCCTTTCCGCTTACTCCTGCCTGCCTCTCAAGTTTGTGTGTACGTGTGTGTGTGTGTGTGTATACTCACCTAGTTGTGGTTGCGGGGGTTGAGCTCTGGCTCTTTGGTCCCGCCTCTCAACTGGCAATTAACTGATGTACAGATTCCCGAGCCTACTGGACTCTATCATATCTGCATTTGAAACTGTGTATGGAGTCAGCCTCCACCACATCACTGCCTAATGCATTCCATCTATTAACTACTCTGACACTGAAAAAGTTCTTTCTAACATCCCAGTGGCTCATTTGGGTACTAAGTTTCCACCTGTGTTCCCTTGTTCGCCTATTACCCGTGTTAAACAGTTTATCTTTATGTACACCTATCAATTGCTCTGAGAATTTTGTAGGTAGTGATCATGTCTCCCCTTACTCTTCTGTCTTCCAGTGTCATGAGGTGCATTTCTCGCAGCCTGTCCTCGTAACTCATGCCTCTTAGTCCTGGGACTAGCCTATTGGCATACCACTAAACTTTTTCAAGCTTCGCCTTGTACTTGACAAGGTGTGTGTGTGTGTGTGTACGTGTGTAACGCACACGTACTTATGTGGTACGTATGTACTACATAACTGTAAGGCGTTTGCTGAATTAGAAAAGTCGGCTAGCAGTCCACCCTTAACGACACAATTAACTCATTACATAAAAAAATACGTGGCTGTGCAACAGTGTGTGGGAATTGGGGAACTGGTGTGCATTTAGACGACTGGTGAGGACCAACAATGACGTAGAAGGATGGCACCAGCGTCTGAATCAAAGGGCAGTGAAAGACAACTTGGCTTTATATATTTTAATCCCCTTACTGTACAGTGAGGCGTCCCTGGTAACCTTGCAATACCAACTGGTTTCTGATCAAAAGCTAAAGTCCAGTCGCCGCAGGGGCAATAAAGAGAAACATGAGCATATGTGGAAGCTTTGGGACCGTTACGAGGAAAAACAGATAAGCACCTCACAGTTCCTCAAGGAATGTTCGCGTTTATCCCAGGAAGTGCCTGAACTAGAATTAGAAAACAGCAGTCTGTTTACTGGTTGTTATTTAACTTAAGTTAGTTGTAAATGATAATGTAAAAATAGCCACTGAGAACTGATGAGTTGGCCAAGACTTTTGCTCGTAAAGAGGGAATTGATTACCAACTTGGACTGCCTTTGAGCAGCCTGAGGGCAGCAATATCCCAGGAACATCAACTAAATTTCGGAGACTTGAAGCAAAGTGAAATTCACACCAGTTACTCCATCTATCATCATTCTATCATGCAGGAAGAACCGCACGTCTATGGGTCATCCAATAATGTTAGCAGACTTCTAGATGTTACCACTGCTAGGCTTAGGCTCGGCTACAAGTACCTCTGGGAGTTTGTAACATCTGCTGATGTAGATTTGACTAAATGTAAACTCTATCAGCAGAACTTTTCGCTTACTTTGCGTCATTATATAATGGAATGTGAAAAAATCGCGGAATTTAGAGATAACACCATCAATAGTGTCCAAGAAATGTGTAAGTACTTCATTCATAATGATGTGCTGCTCGAAATCTTAGCGAAGTATCCAAAATTTGCTTACTGTAGGTAATGCATGCACATGACTGTAAAGCTGCTGCCCAGTTGGGTGGGTGTGGAGCACATGACTGTAAAGCTGCCGCCCAGTTGGGTGGGTGTGCAGTGTGCAGCAAGACTAGTAACTGTGTGACTCACCATAGATGTAAAGTGCCTTGTATAGTGACTGTTGTGAGCCTCTTGTTGATCACTTGTGACACAAAGATTATTGATGTGTGTATTTGTGTAGGTGATTAGATATGTATGTGTATGTATATATGTATACGTATATATATATGTACATGTATGTATGGGAGTGTGTACATGTATATATAATATTAATAATTTTGTAACTAGTGTCACAAATTGTTATTTGCTTAGCTAAACGAACTAGAGGGTTCAGTTCCTGAACCGATTATGTGCCTCTGTAATCCTTTACACCACCGCCCACGGGATGGGTATGGGGTGCATAATAAAGAAAGAAATAGAGTTGAATTGGCCTGATTAAGACTTTATGACCATGTAACCTATGTTTTGCTCCACTACTTACTGGTTGAGTATGGGGTGCATAACAAATAATAGCCTCCTTCGGGGGCGCCTTGTTTCTAAACGTGTTAGTCTTAAATCCTTTAATCTCAAATCTTGCTACAATGTACCTCTTAATATATGTTATGTACTCTCGCAACCCAATGTACCTTCTTGTATATAAATAAATAGATTTCAACTGTAAGGGGGGTATAGTTTGCACCTTGTTATTCTAATAATGGATAAATAATTCTAATAATGGAAGCGCTAATTATATGAACAAGTGCCATGTATTTATTCAGACGAGAACAACAGCGAACACAAACCAGCGCATATACGAACGGAATGGTTTGTATGTACAAACTTCTCAGTGAACGAAGTTGTTTCTAGCCCGGTATCCGAAATTGCAGTATACGACTTGACCAGTCCCCGTCTAAACTGCCACTTTTATACAACTACAAATATCTCCGGTTTTACTTAAAAAATATTTGTCTGGGAAAGGTTTTATATAAAGTTTCTATTTCTGTCATTCTTGTGACTAATAAATAATTTAAGTTATCAAGACGTTTTCAACCATATTTTTTCAGCGTTCGTCTATTCCAACATGGGCGACCATTTTGGAAACGCGATACTTGGGTTGACCCAACTGATAATTGGGTCAAATCCATTATGGTTCGGAGCACATCCACTATGGGAGAGCTGTTTCCTTCAAAAAAGTATAATCATCTAGCATTATGTTTAAAGAAACAATTCCAAGTATATTCTTTGATTGAAAAACATAGGGATAAATACAAGCGTTAATTGTAAATGACCAGTTATTAAAAAAAATAAGAAGTAGGAAAAATGACATGTGGAACCAGACAAAAACATTGGAACGCTTAGGTGATGAGAGGGTAAACAACCGTCGCCATTTTAGCAGCACCCGCCGGTGATGTCCAGCACGAGCATTAAGGGAAAACCTTGACACACACTGTACCTATCATAAAGAAGAAGCACCACTATTGACCGCCAAGTGCTCACATCACGTCTAACTCTAAGAAACAACACTCATGCCTTGACGCTTCTCCCAACATCCGGGGGAGAAAACCTTCACAAACTGCACCTGTCATAAAGAAGATGAAGACTCACCAGTGTCCACAGTGTCCGAAGGTATTCACCCGTCCTGGACATGTGAAACGTCACATGTTAGTGCATTCAGGTGATAAACCTCATGAATGTCCAGAGTGTGGGAAAAGATTCAGTGAGCATGGAAATATGAAGACTCACATGTTAGTGCATTCAGGTGACAAACTTCATGAGTGTCCAGAGTGTGGGAAGAGATTCAGTCAGCGTGGACATATGAAGACTCACAGGATGGTGCATGCGGATGAGAGACCTTTTCAATGTGCCGAGTGTGGCAAAAAATTTAGAGAACGTAGAACTATAATACAGCACTTGTTAGTGCATTCAGGTGACAAACCTCATGAATGTCCAGAGTGTGGGAAGAGATTCAGTCAACGTGGAAGTATGACGACTCACATGCTAGTGCATTCAGGTGACAAACCACATGAGTGTCCAGAGTGTGGGAAGAGATTCAGTCAACGTGGAAGTATGACTACTCACATGTTAGTGCATTCAGGCGACAAGCCTCACGAGTGTCCAGAGTGTGGGAAGAGATTCAGTCGTCTTGGTGATATGAAGAGGCACAAAATGACACATGCAGATAATAGGCTAAACACTTAGTGTGTGGAAGGTAATTAAGAGAATGTTGAAGGATAATGAAGCACGTACAGGTATATTAACTTAACTTTAATCTAAAAGTGTGTGTGTGCTCTCACAATGTCAGTTTGATGTTCTTCAAAGGTAATTCTATTTTGTTTGAGAAATACACTTCACCATGAAAGGTAAAGATCAAGATATTTTATTATATTGTTCTTTATGAAAGTTAGATGACCAAGCAAGAACTAGAGAAGCTGTCACTATAGGAAAATTCAAAATTGCTTATAAGTATAGAAATATCTCTTTAGTTTAGCAAAGATAAATCAAAGCTTTAAATGTTTTTCTTCATATTTGTGTAAATAATAATGTGCTTTCTGTTTTTGTTCTCTGTGAAAATTTATTTAAAATGTAATATACTCTGTAGCTAAGTTATGGACATTATTGTTGTAATATTATTTAGCATTGTTGCTGGTGAAGAAGACAGTCTGAGACGTACTTAAGATGAGACCATTTGATTGATAGGGAAATGTAGGTTAATCAAGGAATTTTCTCATCAGATTCATATGCAAACTGATGTCTATTTTATATTTTTTGTTTAGGCATATTTATGAATAATACTCTTGATTATAAATGTTTCACCGAAGAGTTTATTGAAGGCAGATTGGCATTTATAACTGTCAGTCAAGTTAATATGAAATGCAAATTTATATTACTCTAGAAATTTACATCACTCTAAATTTACCAGAAATTTATATTACTCTAGCCTAACTTTATCAGTTATGCTGTAATTGTCTTGGAATATTATTTTACCCGATTTACCTGAGGGCCACTAACCTTAGTGGCCTCGATAAATCGGGAAGCTGGCAGCTTGTTGAAGGTTTCCTTCCCCCCCCCCCCTCCCACCCACCAATTTTCCTTGATTTTTTCCAGGTATATTTTGAAATTCAGCACATTTTTGCAGTTATGGCGGGTCCATAGAATTACCCAAGTCGGCCCAAATTAGGCCAAAACTACCCAAATCGTCCTAGCATTACGTAAGTAATGAAGAAATATGGTATATTTACTTACTATAATGTTGGTGCTACACGTAGAACATGATCAAACCTATTTTTACTCTGAAATAATCTAATTTCATAACGAAATGAGACGTAAATATGTGAGAGGTGACGCCATAGGAAGTCGATGGTCCAAGCGACAATTGTGTGGAGCGACTTATCCAAGATATATGGTCGCCTGGAGAGTGTTTGCTGCCATAACAGCCTCCTGTACACAGTGATCCAGTCGTCGTATTTCATGGCTCAAATTGTCGCAAATTTAATTGGTAATATTAACAAGTAGAATGTGTATTTATAATAATATTTTTCATAAACAGCCACAAAATATTTAATATTTATTAAAAAAAAGTGTCTGGAAGTTAAATCAATTCCACATGACAATAAATTTGTTATATAGATACTAGCGTTATTCGTTGGTATGCGTTCGCTATTTAAACTACTCCAGTCCTTTTCGTTCATAGAACACCGAACCCTACACGCTCTCTGATATATTGCTTAATTAACAAATATTCACAAATAAAGATTATATTTATATATGTTATCAGAAAGGCAGATATAAAATAGTTTGTGTTAATGCATCACAGAGATTATACCTTATTAGAGAGGAAAAATATTCATATTTTAAACAAGGCTTCTTGGCCGACGCTCTCCCTTTCGATGGGAACTATGACCTTTTGAAAATCAATGTTAATTGAATCTATATATTGTAAAAAACGAAGTTTTTTATGTCATCAGAAAGACATATAAGCTGCATGTTAATACTTTGGTATAAATATAACTGAAGTGAAAGTGAAGATATATGCCTTTTTATAGTTACTTGATGGCTCGCTCAGGGAGTGTGAAGGCCTGCACACAAGCCAATCAATTTTATAATTAATGTACATATATGCAAAGTAATGTCAAAGGTTTTTATTTCAGAATAAAGACAGATGTAGACGATAATGTAAATACTTTTCAAGGAAAACATATCTTAAATGAAAGCAAAGATATGGTCAAATAAATAGGCAATACCACACCATCGCCAGTGTCCGGACACATGAATATTCGCATTTGGTAGGTGAAAGGAAATGTACCCAACCATTTCCATTTACGCGACCAGTTTCCGTTCTTATGTTCTTACTTACATTTATTGAAATTTATCATCATCATTTACAGAAATAAATTAACATAAAAATGTAGTAATTTTACTACACAAAACAGAAGTAGATATGTATGTAAATTATGACGCGTCATTATATACAGTACTGGAATTTAAAAAAAAATCGCAGAATTCAGAGATAACACCATCATTGGTGTCCAAGAAAAGTGTAAGTACTTCATTTATAATGATGTGCTGCCCGAAATCTTAGCGAAGTATCTAAAATTTGCTTACTGTAAGTAATTCATGCAAATGATTGTAAAGCCGTCGCCCAGTTGGGTGGGTGTGGAGCACATGACTGTTAAGCTGCCGCCCATTTGGTTGGGTGTGGAGCACATGACTGTAAAGCTGCCGCCCAGTTGGGTGGGTGTGGAGCACATGACTTAAGCTGCCGCCCAGTTGGTTGGGTGTGGAGCACATGACTGTAAAGCTGCCGCCCAGTTGGGTGGGTGTGGAGCACATGACTTAAGCTGCCGCCCAGTTGGGTGGGTGTGGAGCACATGACTGTAAATCTGCCGCCCATTTGGTGGGTGTGGAGCACATGACTGTTAAGCTGCCGCCCAGTTGGGTGGGTGTGGAGCACATGACTGTTAAGCTGCCGCCCAGTTGGGTGGGTGTGGAGCACATGACTATAAAGCTGCCGCCCAGTTGGGTGGGTGTGGAGCACATGACTGTTAAGCTGCCGCCCAGTTGGGTGGGTGTGGAGCACATGACTGTTAAGCTATCGCCCAGTTGGGTGGGTGTGGAGCACATGACTGTTAAGCTGCCGCCCAGTTGGGTGGGTGTGGAGCACATGACTGTAAAGCTGCCGCCCAGTTGGGTGGGTGTGGAGCACATGACTGTTAAGCTGCCGCCCAGTTGGGTGGGTGTGGAGCACATGACTATAAAGCTGCCGCCCAGTTGGGTGGGTGTGGAGCACATGACTGTAAAGCTGCCGCCCAGTTGGGTGGGTGTGGAGCACATGACTGTTAAGCTGCCGCCCAGTTGGGTGGGTTGTGGAGCACATGACTATAAAGCTGCCGCCCAGTTGGGTGGGTGTGGAGCACATGACTATAAAGCTGCCGCCCAGTTGGGTGGGTGTGGAGCACATGACTGTTAAGCTGCCGCCCAGTTGGGTGGGTGTGGAGCACATGACTGTTAAGCTGCCGCCCAGTTGGGTGGGTGTAGAGCAAGACTAGTAATTGGACGACTCACCATAGATGTAAAGTGCCTAGTATAGTGACTTGTGAGCCTCTTGTTGAATCACTTGTGATACAAAGATTATTGATGTGTGTATTTGTGTGGGTGATTGAATATGTATGTGAATGTATATGTATGTATATGTATATATGCAATTGACGATCACGAAACAATAATCATTTGTATGCGGAAAAATCCATATTTCATTTCTGTGGATTTACCGCATATGTATATATATGTACATGTATGTATGATTATGTGTACATGTATATATAACATTAATAAGAGGAAATGAAGATGAAGAAATGATAAAAAGAATGGCAATAGTGGATAGTAGTAACACACTTAAGAATTATTCAGTAATAAATACAAACTCGTCCTTCACCTATGATAAAGGAAAGTCAACTTGGAAGGATTCAATTTACATGAGATTAAGATTAGGATACAAATATATCTGGCAATACGGAGTTGATGTCAGTGAAAAAGATAAGGAGTGTAAATTATGTAGTATGCCGCACGCCCACACCTTAGAACATTATGTATTAGAGTGTCAACTTATTGATAACTATAGAAATAAGGAAATAAGTAATGTACCACATCAAATTGTTTGTATGTGTGATAATGGTATGATAGACAGTATACTTAGGAGCTACAAAAATTTTGCCCCAAGAGTGTAACAATTGTATGCTGTACTTACTATATTAACCTGCAATGTTAAATGGGATTCTTGTAATGTTAATTGTCTATTTGTACTTACTGAATTTGTGCGCCCCTTGAGGGACTTGAAGTAGAAGGGGTAGAAATAGCCTAAGTTACTCGTTCCCTTTGAGATGTATTTTTTTCTTGTCTCAATAAACATACTTGAACTTGAACTGTAAATATTTGTGGCTTCCTGACTATAAAGTTACCGCCGCAGTCGAGGGTAAGAGACCGGATGTACCCCATATACAAGCCGCACTAGCTATTAGTTCATAAAAGCTGACAACTTACCCAGATAAACTTTACTTCCTAATTATATATACTATATCTATATCTATAACAGAATATAAAAGTAAAAATTTAAAAATCTATAAAAATCTATATATGCAATATGTGAACACAATAGATTTTGTGATCAAGCAGCCTGTGATTCATGTCATGCTGAGATCAGTCTGACGTTACAAGCAGTTATTGTTACTTAAAACTAAAACAAGTAAAATTTTCCGAGTATACATATAACACTATAGTTTTTCTATGACTAATAATAAAAATCTATTAATCAAAAGTTTAGGACTAATTAACTAAAAATAAAAATCTACAAGTGAATGTAAACACAGTCAAGTATAATATTCATGTAGAAAGAGAAAGAAAAAGAGAGAGAGAAGGAAAGAAAAAGAAAGAAAGGGAGAAAGAGAGAGAGAAAGAAAAGAAAAAACAGTCATGTATAATATTCATATTAGCACCATGCAATATAACTTAGATTAAGTAAAAATCTCAGACATTTTTAAATCAAATGAAATATGAGAGCCAGAGAGAGAGACCCAGAGCCAGAGAGCGAGAGCCAGAGAGAGAGCGCCACAGAGCCAGAGAAATAGAGCCAGAGAAAGAGCGCCACAGAGCCAGAGAGAGAGCGCCACAGAGCCAGAGAGAGAGAGAGCGTGAGCCAGAGCCAGAGAGAGAGTCAGAGCCAGAGAGAGAGAGAGCCAGAGAGAAAGCCAGAGCCAGAGAGAGAGAGAGAGAGAGCCAGAGAGAGAGAGAGAGAGAGAGAGAGCCAGAGAGAGAGAGAGAGCCAGAGATCGAGAGAGCCAGAGAGAGAGAGAGAGAGAGAGCCAGAGCCAGAGAGAGAGAGAGCCAGAGAGAGAGCCAGAGAGAGAGAGAGAGAGAGCCAGAGAGAGAGAGAGAGAGAGCAAGAGAGAGAGAGAGAGAGAGCAAGAGAGCCAGAGAGAGAGAGAGCGAGAGCCAGAGAGAGAGAGCGAGAGAGAGAGAGAGAGAGAGAGAGCGAGAGAGAGAGAGAGAGAGAGAGAGAGAGAGAGAGAGAGAGAGCAAGAGAGCCAGAGAGAGAGCGAGAGAAAGAAAGAGAAAGAAAGAGAGAGAGAGAGCCAGAGAGAGAGAGAGAGAGAGCAAGAGAGCCAGAGAGAGAGCCAGAGAGAGAGAGAGAGAGAGAGACAGACAGACAGAGACAGAAAGACACACACACAACAAAAGAGGAGACAGAACAAAATTAAGGCAAGGAGAGAGAAGACAGAACAGAAACAACAGAGAGAGGAGAGAAATGAGAAATCATTGAAGAGAAGGGGAAGAGAAACACAAGATAAGAAAAAGATACAAGAAAAATATACAAGATAAAAATGACATAAATGAATACCACAAATATAAAAAGTAAAGGAAGAGAGAAGCTAGAAGAGACAGGAAACGAGAGGTGTTAGAAGAGAGGAGGAAAGGAGAGATTAAAAGACAAGAAAAACAGGAGAGAAACGTAAAAGAAATAAAAAAAAGGGACATTTGTGAGGAGAGAAAATAAAGAGACCAGAGAAGACCATATATCAAGAGTGTGAGGATAAAGACTTATATATTTTCTTAGTAGACATCCTCTGGCTCTTGTTGCCCCTCTTGTATACGAATTGTACTTGCAAGTTTTCCCTGAAAAGATATTAACAAAATTAATATTTAATTATTTATTTATATAAATTACACACACAAACTTTATATATATATATATATATATATATATATATATATATATATATATATATATATATATATATATATATATATATATATATATATATATATATATATATATATATATATATATATATATATATATATATATATGTCGTACCTAGTAGCCAGAACTCACTTCTCAGCCTACTATTCAAGGCCCGATTTGCCTAATAAGCCAAGTTTTCATGAATTAATATATTTACTATATTTTTTTTCTTATGAAATGATAAAGCAACCCTTTTCTCTATGTATGAGGTCAATTTTATGTTATTGGAGTTAAAATTAACGTAGATATATGACCGAACCTAACCAACCCTACCTAACCTAACCTAACCTATATTTATAGGTAAGGTTAGGTTAGGTAGCCAAAAAAAGCTAGGTTAGGTTAGGTTAGGTAGGTTAGGTAGACGAAAAAACATTAATTCATGAAAACTTGGCTTATTAGGCAAATCGGGCCTTGAATAGTAGGCTGAGAAGTGCGTTCTGGCTATTAGGTACGACATATATATATATATATATATATATATATATATATATATATATGTCGTACCTAGTAGCCAGAACGCACTTCACAGCCTACAATGCAAGGCCCGATTTGCCTAATAAGCCAAGTTTTCATGAATTAATTGTTTTTCGACTACCTAACCTACCTAACCTAACCTAACCTAACTTTTTCGGCTACCTAACCTAACCTAACCTATACAGATAGGTTAGGTTAGGTTAGGTAGGGTTGGTTAGGTTCGGTCATATATCTACGTTAATTTTAACTCCAATAAAAACAAATTGACCTCATACGTAATGAAATGGGTAGCTTTATCATTTCATAAGAAAAAAATTAGAGAAAATATATTAATTCAGGAAAACTTGGCTTATTAGGCAAATCGGGCCTTGCATAGTAGACTGAGAAGTGCGTTCTGGCTACTAGGTACGACATATATATATATATATATATATATATATATATATATATATATATATATATATATATATATATATATATATATATATATATATATATATATATATATATTAGTATATTTTGGTAGCAGTCTTTCCTGTAGACATATATTATTAAATATGACCGAAAAAGTAAGATTAATAATTCTAACACGAATTTTCTCAATCTTTCGTACATTATGCTTCACTGTTGGAGGTAAATCAAAAATCACTTCTCCAAAATTCATTTTTATTTCTAGTCTGACGCGACACGGGCGCGTTTCGTAAAACTTATTACATTTTCAAAGACTTCACAAATACACAACTGATTAGAACTTGCGTTTCCCTGATTTTATATCTACATTTGAGTGAGGTGGGAAGGGTGATGTGGCATTACATTTGAGTGAGGTGGGAAGGATGATGTGGCATTAACACAAGACAGAACACTAGAGGATATTAATAGGGTATTAAAAGTATCAACACAAGACAGAACAGAAACAATGGGTATTGAATAGAAGTGTTTGTAGAAAGCCTATTGGTCCATATTTCTTGATGCTTCTATATTGGAGCGGAGTCTTGAGGTGGGTAGAATATAGTTGTGCAATAATTGGCTGTTGATTGCTGGTGTTGACTTCTTGATGTGTAGTGCCTCGCAAACGTCAAGCCGCCTGCTATCGCTGTATCTATCGATGATTTCTGTGTTGTTTACTAGGATTTCTCTGGCGATGGTTTGGTTATGGGAAGAGATTATATGTTCCTTAATGGAGCCCTGTTGTTTATGCATCGTTAAACGCCTAGAAAGAGATGTTGTTGTCTTGCCTATATACTGGGTTTTTTGGAGCTTACAGTCCCCAAGTGGGCATTTGAAGGCATAGACGACGTTAGTCTCTTTTAAAGCGTTCTGTTTCGTGTCTGGAGAGTTTCTCATGAGTAGGCTGGCCGTTTTTCTGGTTTTATAGTAAATCGTCAGTTGTATCCTCTGATTTTTGTCTGTAGGGATAACGTTTCTATTAACAATATCTTTCAGGACCCTTTCCTCTGTTTTATGAGCTGTGGAAAAGAAGTTCCTGTAAAATAGTCTAATAGGGGGTATAGGTGTTGTGTTAGTTGTCTCTTCGGAGGTTGCATGGCTTTTCACTTTCCTTCTTATGATGTCTTCGATGAAACCATTGGAGAAGCCGTTATTGACTAGAACCTGCCTTACCCTACAGAGTTCTTCGTCGACTTGCTTCCATTCTGAGCTGTGGCTGAGAGCACGGTCGACGTATGCGTTAACAACACTCCTCTTGTACCTGTCAGGGCAGTCGCTGTTGGCATTTAGGCACATTCCTATGTTTGTTTCCTTTGTGTAGACTGCAGTGTGGAAACCTCCGCCCTTTTCCATGACTGTTACATCTAGAAAAGGCAGCTTCCCATCCTTTTCCGTCTCGTAAGTGAAACGCAGCACGGAACTCTGCTCAAATGCCTCCTTCAGCTCCTGCAGATGTCTGACATCAGGTACCTGTGTAAAAATGTCGTCAACATACCTGCAGTATATGGCCGGTTTCAAGTTCATGTCGACTAAGACTTTTTGCTCGATGGTACCCATGTAGAAGTTTGCAAACAGGACACCTAGGGGAGAACCCATGGCGACCCCATCTACTTGCTTATACATGTGCCCATCCGGGCTCAAGAAGGGTGCCTCTTTAGTACAAGCTTGGAGTAGTTTCCTCAGAATACTTTCTGGCATGTCAAGAGGAGTACAGGCTGGATCACGATACACTCTGTCGGCTATCATTCCGATTGTCTCGTCCACAGGTACGTTGGTAAACAGCGATTCTACGTCCAACGAGGCTCTTATCCCTGTGGCCCGTGCGCCCCGCAGTAAGTCCACAAATTCCTTTGGAGACTTCAGGCTGAAGGCGCAAGGAACATAAGGAGTCAGCAGGCCGTTGAGTCGCTTCGCCAATCTGTACGTGGGTGTGGGTATCTGGCTAATGATTGGCCGAAGTGGGTTTCCAGGCTTGTGCGTCTTGACATTTCCATACGCATATCCAGGTTTATATTCCCCAATGATCTTTGGCAGGTGGAGTCCGGATTTCTTGGCGTTCACAGTTTTGATCAGTTTGTTGACCTTTGCTTTTAATTCGGCTGTAGTGTCCTTCGTTACCCTTTGGAACTTAGTTTGGTCAGAGAGTATGATGTTCATTTTCGCCAGATATTCGTCTTTTTTAAGAATGACATATATTGGCGACTTGTCACCTCTCCTGACAACTATCTCCTTGTTCTCACGAAGGCTTTTAGCTGCCGCTCTAAGCTCGGGGGACAGTATGGTGCTTCTGTAGTTGCCTCGATTCTTTCCTCCTTCTGCAATAAGTTCTGCTTGTAAGGTATCTTTGGTAGTGACCTTCTTTTGTGTCTCGAGGTCGAATATGTCGTCCAACAGAATTTCCAACTCCACTTTCCGGGCCATTTCACTCGGTCTGGACATAACATGACAGTTTATGCCCAGATTTAGGAGAGTGACTTGGTCCTCAGTGAGGTTAATTCCTGCAAGGTTCAGGAAGCCATCTCTTGGTCGTGGAATTGCCATAGGTCCTCCATATAATGTTGTTAGTTTCTTGATAATCCTTGTTTCAGTGCTGAGGTGATGTTGGTCTGTGAGGATGTCGAGGTGTTGTTCAATGCGGGTACGGATACTATGGTCGATGTTGCTATTTCTCCACTCGTTTGTAGCATGAAGTAGTTGCGTTTTTTTGTCTTTGATTTCATTCTCTGCCTTGTATATCTGATCACGAATCAGATCCTGGCGATATTTTATCGTGAAGGCTTGATTCCTTGCTGCTGGGTCGTGCACTTTAACATTAGTATATTTTGGTAGCAGTCTTTCCTGTAGACATATATTATTAAATATGACCGAAAAAGTAAGATTAATAATTCTAACACGAATTTTCTCAATCTTTCGTACATTATGCTTCACTGTTGGAGGTAAATCAAAAATCACTTCTCCAAAATTCATTTTTATTTCTAGTCTGACGCGACACGGGCGCGTTTCGTAAAACTTATTACATTTTCAAAGACTTCACAAATACACAACTGATTAGAACTTGCGTTTCCCTGATTTTATATCTACATTTGAGTGAGGTGGGAAGGGTGATGTGGCATTACATTTGAGTGAGGTGGGAAGGATGATGTGGCATTAACACAAGACAGAACACTAGAGGATATTAATAGGGTATTAAAAGTATCAACACAAGACAGAACAGAAACAATGGGTATTGAATAGAAGTGTTTGTAGAAAGCCTATTGGTCCATATTTCTTGATGCTTCTATATTGGAGCGGAGTCTTGAGGTGGGTAGAATATAGTTGTGCAATAATTGGCTGTTGATTGCTGGTGTTGACTTCTTGATGTGTAGTGCCTCGCAAACGTCAAGCCGCCTGCTATCGCTGTATCTATCGATGATTTCTGTGTTGTTTACTAGGATTTCTCTGGCGATGGTTTGGTTATGGGAAGAGATTATATGTTCCTTAATGGAGCCCTGTTGTTTATGCATCGTTAAACGCCTAGAAAGAGATGTTGTTGTCTTGCCTATATACTGGGTTTTTTGGAGCTTACAGTCCCCAAGTGGGCATTTGAAGGCATAGACGACGTTAGTCTCTTTTAAAGCGTTCTGTTTCGTGTCTGGAGAGTTTCTCATGAGTAGGCTGGCCGTTTTTCTGGTTTTATAGTAAATCGTCAGTTGTATCCTCTGATTTTTGTCTGTAGGGATAACGTTTCTATTAACAATATCTTTCAGGACCCTTTCCTCTGTTTTATGAGCTGTGGAAAAGAAGTTCCTGTAAAATAGTCTAATAGGGGGTATAGGTGTTGTGTTAGTTGTCTCTTCGGAGGTTGCATGGCTTTTCACTTTCCTTCTTATGATGTCTTCGATGAAACCATTGGAGAAGCCGTTATTGACTAGAACCTGCCTTACCCTACAGAGTTCTTCGTCGACTTGCTTCCATTCTGAGCTGTGGCTGAGAGCACGGTCGACGTATGCGTTAACAACACTCCTCTTGTACCTGTCAGGGCAGTCGCTGTTGGCATTTAGGCACATTCCTATGTTTGTTTCCTTTGTGTAGACTGCAGTGTGGAAACCTCCGCCCTTTTCCATGACTGTTACATCTAGAAAAGGCAGCTTCCCATCCTTTTCCGTCTCGTAAGTGAAACGCAGCACGGAACTCTGCTCAAATGCCTCCTTCAGCTCCTGCAGATGTCTGACATCAGGTACCTGTGTAAAAATGTCGTCAACATACCTGCAGTATATGGCCGGTTTCAAGTTCATGTCGACTAAGACTTTTTGCTCGATGGTACCCATGTAGAAGTTTGCAAACAGGACACCTAGGGGAGAACCCATGGCGACCCCATCTACTTGCTTATACATGTGCCCATCCGGGCTCAAGAAGGGTGCCTCTTTAGTACAAGCTTGGAGTAGTTTCCTCAGAATACTTTCTGGCATGTCAAGAGGAGTACAGGCTGGATCACGATACACTCTGTCGGCTATCATTCCGATTGTCTCGTCCACAGGTACGTTGGTAAACAGCGATTCTACGTCCAACGAGGCTCTTATCCCTGTGGCCCGTGCGCCCCGCAGTAAGTCCACAAATTCCTTTGGAGACTTCAGGCTGAAGGCGCAAGGAACATAAGGAGTCAGCAGGCCGTTGAGTCGCTTCGCCAATCTGTACGTGGGTGTGGGTATCTGGCTAATGATTGGCCGAAGTGGGTTTCCAGGCTTGTGCGTCTTGACATTTCCATACGCATATCCAGGTTTATATTCCCCAATGATCTTTGGCAGGTGGAGTCCGGATTTCTTGGCGTTCACAGTTTCGATCAGTTTGTTGACCTTTGCTTTTAATTCGGCTGTAGTGTCCTTCGTTACCCTTTGGAACTTAGTTTGGTCAGAGAGTATGATGTTCATTTTCGCCAGATATTCGTCTTTTTTAAGAATGACATATATTGGCGACTTGTCACCTCTCCTGACAACTATCTCCTTGTTCTCACGAAGGCTTTTAGCTGCCGCTCTAAGCTCGGGGGACAGTATGGTGCTTCTGTAGTTGCCTCGATTCTTTCCTCCTTCTGCAATAAGTTCTGCTTGTAAGGTATCTTTGGTAGTGACCTTCTTTTGTGTCTCGAGGTCGAATATGTCGTCCAACAGAATTTCCAACTCCACTTTCCGGGCCATTTCACTCGGTCTGGACATAACATGACAGTTTATGCCCAGATTTAGGAGAGTGACTTGGTCCTCAGTGAGGTTAATTCCTGCAAGGTTCAGGAAGCCATCTCTTGGTCGTGGAATTGCCATAGGTCCTCCATATAATGTTGTTAGTTTCTTGATAATCCTTGTTTCAGTGCTGAGGTGATGTTGGTCTGTGAGGATGTCGAGGTGTTGTTCAATGCGGGTACGGATACTATGGTCGATGTTGCTATTTCTCCACTCGTTTGTAGCATGAAGTAGTTGCGTTTTTTTGTCTTTGATTTCATTCTCTGCCTTGTATATCTGATCACGAATCAGATCCTGGCGATATTTTATCGTGAAGGCTTGATTCCTTGCTGCTGGGTCGTGCACTTTAACATTAGTATATTTTGGTAGCAGTCTTTCCTGTAGACATATATTATTAAATATGACCGAAAAAGTAAGATTAATAATTCTAACACGAATTTTCTCAATCTTTCGTACATTATGCTTCACTGTTGGAGGTAAATCAAAAATCACTTCTCCAAAATTCATTTTTATTTCTAGTCTGACGCGACACGGGCGCGTTTCGTAAAACTTATTACATTTTCAAAGACTTCACAAATACACAACTGATTAGAACTTGCGTTTCCCTGATTTTATATCTACATTTGAGTGAGGTGGGAAGGGTGATGTGGCATTACATTTGAGTGAGGTGGGAAGGATGATGTGGCATTAACACAAGACAGAACACTAGAGGATATTAATAGGGTATTAAAAGTATCAACACAAGACAGAACAGAAACAATGGGTATTGAATAGAAGTGTTTGTAGAAAGCCTATTGGTCCATATTTCTTGATGCTTCTATATTGGAGCGGAGTCTTGAGGTGGGTAGAATATAGTTGTGCAATAATTGGCTGTTGATTGCTGGTGTTGACTTCTTGATGTGTAGTGCCTCGCAAACGTCAAGCCGCCTGCTATCGCTGTATCTATCGATGATTTCTGTGTTGTTTACTAGGATTTCTCTGGCGATGGTTTGGTTATGGGAAGAGATTATATGTTCCTTAATGGAGCCCTGTTGTTTATGCATCGTTAAACGCCTAGAAAGAGATGTTGTTGTCTTGCCTATATACTGGGTTTTTTGGAGCTTACAGTCCCCAAGTGGGCATTTGAAGGCATAGACGACGTTAGTCTCTTTTAAAGCGTTCTGTTTCGTGTCTGGAGAGTTTCTCATGAGTAGGCTGGCCGTTTTTCTGGTTTTATAGTAAATCGTCAGTTGTATCCTCTGATTTTTGTCTGTAGGGATAACGTTTCTATTAACAATATCTTTCAGGACCCTTTCCTCTGTTTTATGAGCTGTGGAAAAGAAGTTCCTGTAAAATAGTCTAATAGGGGGTATAGGTGTTGTGTTAGTTGTCTCTTCGGAGGTTGCATGGCTTTTCACTTTCCTTCTTATGATGTCTTCGATGAAACCATTGGAGAAGCCGTTATTGACTAGAACCTGCCTTACCCTACAGAGTTCTTCGTCGACTTGCTTCCATTCTGAGCTGTGGCTGAGAGCACGGTCGACGTATGCGTTAACAACACTCCTCTTGTACCTGTCAGGGCAGTCGCTGTTGGCATTTAGGCACATTCCTATGTTTGTTTCCTTTGTGTAGACTGCAGTGTGGAAACCTCCGCCCTTTTCCATGACTGTTACATCTAGAAAAGGCAGCTTCCCATCCTTTTCCGTCTCGTAAGTGAAACGCAGCACGGAACTCTGCTCAAATGCCTCCTTCAGCTCCTGCAGATGTCTGACATCAGGTACCTGTGTAAAAATGTCGTCAACATACCTGCAGTATATGGCCGGTTTCAAGTTCATGTCGACTAAGACTTTTTGCTCGATGGTACCCATGTAGAAGTTTGCAAACAGGACACCTAGGGGAGAACCCATGGCGACCCCATCTACTTGCTTATACATGTGCCCATCCGGGCTCAAGAAGGGTGCCTCTTTAGTACAAGCTTGGAGTAGTTTCCTCAGAATACTTTCTGGCATGTCAAGAGGAGTACAGGCTGGATCACGATACACTCTGTCGGCTATCATTCCGATTGTCTCGTCCACAGGTACGTTGGTAAACAGCGATTCTACGTCCAACGAGGCTCTTATCCCTGTGGCCCGTGCGCCCCGCAGTAAGTCCACAAATTCCTTTGGAGACTTCAGGCTGAAGGCGCAAGGAACATAAGGAGTCAGCAGGCCGTTGAGTCGCTTCGCCAATCTGTACGTGGGTGTGGGTATCTGGCTAATGATTGGCCGAAGTGGGTTTCCAGGCTTGTGCGTCTTGACATTTCCATACGCATATCCAGGTTTATATTCCCCAATGATCTTTGGCAGGTGGAGTCCGGATTTCTTGGCGTTCACAGTTTCGATCAGTTTGTTGACCTTTGCTTTTAATTCGGCTGTAGTGGAATTAAATTGGGGAATATAAACCTGGATATGCGTATGGAAATGTCAAGACGCACAAGCCTGGAAACCCACTTCGGCCAATCATTAGCCAGATACCCACACCCACGTACAGATTGGCGAAGCGACTCAACGGCCTGCTGACTCCTTATGTTCCTTGCGCCTTCAGCCTGAAGTCTCCAAAGGAATTTGTGGACTTACTGCGGGGCGCACGGGCCACAGGGATAAGAGCCTCGTTGGACGTAGAATCGCTGTTTACCAACGTACCTGTGGACGAGACAATCGGAATGATAGCCGACAGAGTGTATCGTGATCCAGCCTGTACTCCTCTTGACATGCCAGAAAGTATTCTGAGGAAACTACTCCAAGCTTGTACTAAAGAGGCACCCTTCTTGAGCCCGGATGGGCACATGTATAAGCAAGTAGATGGGGTCGCCATGGGTTCTCCCCTAGGTGTCCTGTTTGCAAACTTCTACATGGGTACCATCGAGCAAAAAGTCTTAGTCGACATGAACTTGAAACCGGCCATATACTGCAGGTATGTTGACGACATTTTTACACAGGTACCTGATGTCAGACATCTGCAGGAGCTGAAGGAGGCATTTGAGCAGAGTTCCGTGCTGCGTTTCACTTACGAGACGGAAAAGGATGGGAAGCTGCCTTTTCTAGATGTAACAGTCATGGAAAAGGGCGGAGGTTTCCACACTGCAGTCTACACAAAGGAAACAAACATAGGAATGTGCCTAAATGCCAACAGCGACTGCCCTGACAGGTACAAGAGGAGTGTTGTTAACGCATACGTCGACCGTGCTCTCAGCCACAGCTCAGAATGGAAGCAAGTCGACGAAGAACTCTGTAGGGTAAGGCAGGTTCTAGTCAATAACGGCTTCTCCAATGGTTTCATCGAAGACATCATAAGAAGGAAAGTGAAAAGCCATGCAACCTCCGAAGAGACAACTAACACAACACCTATACCCCCTATTAGACTATTTTACAGGAACTTCTTTTCCACAGCTCATAAAACAGAGGAAAGGGTCCTGAAAGATATTGTTAATAGAAACGTTATCCCTACAGACAAAAATCAGAGGATACAACTGACGATTTACTATAAAACCAGAAAAACGGCCAGCCTACTCATGAGAAACTCTCCAGACACGAAACAGAACGCTTTAAAAGAGACTAACGTCGTCTATGCCTTCAAATGCCCACTTGGGGACTGTAAGCTCCAAAAAACCCAGTATATAGGCAAGACAACAACATCTCTTTCTAGGCGTTTAACGATGCATAAACAACAGGGCTCCATTAAGGAACATATAATCTCTTCCCATAACCAAACCATCGCCAGAGAAATCCTAGTAAACAACACAGAAATCATCGATAGATACAGCGATAGCAGGCGGCTTGACGTTTGCGAGGCACTACACATCAAGAAGTCAACACCAGCAATCAACAGCCAATTATTGCACAACTATATTCTACCCACCTCAAGACTCCGCTCCAATATAGAAGCATCAAGAAATATGGACCAATAGGCTTTCTACAAACACTTCTATTCAATACCCATTGTTTCTGTTCTGTCTTGTGTTGATACTTTTAATACCCTATTAATATCCTCTAGTGTTCTGTCTTGTGTTAATGCCACATCATCCTTCCCACCTCACTCAAATGTAATGCCACATCACCCTTCCCACCTCACTCAAATGTAGATATAAAATCAGGGAAACGCAAGTTCTAATCAGTTGTGTATTTGTGAAGTCTTTGAAAATGTAATAAGTTTTACGAAACGCGCCCGTGTCGCGTCAGACTAGAAATAAAAATGAATTTTGGAGAAGTGATTTTTGATTTACCTCCAACAGTGAAGCATAATGTACGAAAGATTGAGAAAATTCGTGTTAGAATTATTAATCTTACTTTTTCGGTCATATTTAATAATATATGTCTACAGGAAAGACTGCTACCAAAATATACTAATGTTAAAGTGCACGACCCAGCAGCAAGGAATCAAGCCTTCACGATAAAATATCGCCAGGATCTGATTCGTGATCAGATATACAAGGCAGAGAATGAAATCAAAGACAAAAAAACGCAACTACTTCATGCTACAAACGAGTGGAGAAATAGCAACATCGACCATAGTATCCGTACCCGCATTGAACAACACCTCGACATCCTCACAGACCAACATCACCTCAGCACTGAAACAAGGATTATCAAGAAACTAACAACATTATATGGAGGACCTATGGCAATTCCACGACCAAGAGATGGCTTCCTGAACCTTGCAGGAATTAACCTCACTGAGGACCAAGTCACTCTCCTAAATCTGGGCATAAACTGTCATGTTATGTCCAGACCGAGTGAAATGGCCCGGAAAGTGGAGTTGGAAATTCTGTTGGACGACATATTCGACCTCGAGACACAAAAGAAGGTCACTACCAAAGATACCTTACAAGCAGAACTTATTGCAGAAGGAGGAAAGAATCGAGGCAACTACAGAAGCACCATACTGTCCCCCGAGCTTAGAGCGGCAGCTAAAAGCCTTCGTGAGAACAAGGAGATAGTTGTCAGGAGAGGTGACAAGTCGCCAATATATGTCATTCTTAAAAAAGACGAATATCTGGCGAAAATGAACATCATACTCTCTGACCAAACTAAGTTCCAAAGGGTAACGAAGGACACTACAGCCGAATTAAAAGCAAAGGTCAACAAACTGATCAAAACTGTGAACGCCAAGAAATCCGGACTCCACCTGCCAAAGATCATTGGGGAATATAAACCTGGATATGCGTATGGAAATGTCAAGACGCACAAGCCTGGAAACCCACTTCGGCCAATCATTAGCCAGATACCCACACCCACGTACAGATTGGCGAAGCGACTCAACGGCCTGCTGACTCCTTATGTTCCTTGCGCCTTCAGCCTGAAGTCTCCAAAGGAATTTGTGGACTTACTGCGGGGCGCACGGGCCACAGGGATAAGAGCCTCGTTGGACGTAGAATCGCTGTTTACCAACGTACCTGTGGACGAGACAATCGGAATGATAGCCGACAGAGTGTATCGTGATCCAGCCTGTACTCCTCTTGACATGCCAGAAAGTATTCTGAGGAAACTACTCCAAGCTTGTACTAAAGAGGCACCCTTCTTGAGCCCGGATGGGCACATGTATAAGCAAGTAGATGGGGTCGCCATGGGTTCTCCCCTAGGTGTCCTGTTTGCAAACTTCTACATGGGTACCATCGAGCAAAAAGTCTTAGTCGACATGAACTTGAAACCGGCCATATACTGCAGGTATGTTGACGACATTTTTACACAGGTACCTGATGTCAGACATCTGCAGGAGCTGAAGGAGGCATTTGAGCAGAGTTCCGTGCTGCGTTTCACTTACGAGACGGAAAAGGATGGGAAGCTGCCTTTTCTAGATGTAACAGTCATGGAAAAGGGCGGAGGTTTCCACACTGCAGTCTACACAAAGGAAACAAACATAGGAATGTGCCTAAATGCCAACAGCGACTGCCCTGACAGGTACAAGAGGAGTGTTGTTAACGCATACGTCGACCGTGCTCTCAGCCACAGCTCAGAATGGAAGCAAGTCGACGAAGAACTCTGTAGGGTAAGGCAGGTTCTAGTCAATAACGGCTTCTCCAATGGTTTCATCGAAGACATCATAAGAAGGAAAGTGAAAAGCCATGCAACCTCCGAAGAGACAACTAACACAACACCTATACCCCCTATTAGACTATTTTACAGGAACTTCTTTTCCACAGCTCATAAAACAGAGGAAAGGGTCCTGAAAGATATTGTTAATAGAAACGTTATCCCTACAGACAAAAATCAGAGGATACAACTGACGATTTACTATAAAACCAGAAAAACGGCCAGCCTACTCATGAGAAACTCTCCAGACACGAAACAGAACGCTTTAAAAGAGACTAACGTCGTCTATGCCTTCAAATGCCCACTTGGGGACTGTAAGCTCCAAAAAACCCAGTATATAGGCAAGACAACAACATCTCTTTCTAGGCGTTTAACGATGCATAAACAACAGGGCTCCATTAAGGAACATATAATCTCTTCCCATAACCAAACCATCGCCAGAGAAATCCTAGTAAACAACACAGAAATCATCGATAGATACAGCGATAGCAGGCGGCTTGACGTTTGCGAGGCACTACACATCAAGAAGTCAACACCAGCAATCAACAGCCAATTATTGCACAACTATATTCTACCCACCTCAAGACTCCGCTCCAATATAGAAGCATCAAGAAATATGGACCAATAGGCTTTCTACAAACACTTCTATTCAATACCCATTGTTTCTGTTCTGTCTTGTGTTGATACTTTTAATACCCTATTAATATCCTCTAGTGTTCTGTCTTGTGTTAATGCCACATCATCCTTCCCACCTCACTCAAATGTAATGCCACATCACCCTTCCCACCTCACTCAAATGTAGATATAAAATCAGGGAAACGCAAGTTCTAATCAGTTGTGTATTTGTGAAGTCTTTGAAAATGTAATAAGTTTTACGAAACGCGCCCGTGTCGCGTCAGACTAGAAATAAAAATGAATTTTGGAGAAGTGATTTTTGATTTACCTCCAACAGTGAAGCATAATGTACGAAAGATTGAGAAAATTCGTGTTAGAATTATTAATCTTACTTTTTCGGTCATATTTAATAATATATGTCTACAGGAAAGACTGCTACCAAAATATACTAATATATATATATATATATATATATATATATATATATATATATATATATATATATATATATATATATATATATATATGTCGTACCTAGTAGCCAGAACTCACTTCTCAGCCTAATATGCAAGGCCCGATTAGCCTAATAAGCCAAGTTTTCATGAATTAATTGTTTTTCGACAACCTAACCTACCTAACCTAACCTAACCTAACTTTTTCGGCTACCTAACCTAACCTAACCTATAAAGATAGGTTAGGTTAGGTTAGGTAGGGTTGGTTAGGTTCGGTCATATATCTACGTTAATTTTAACTCTAATAAAAAAAAATTTACCGCATACATAATGAAATGGGTAGCTTTATCATTTCATAAGAAAAAAAATAGAGAAAATATATTAATTCAGGAAAACTTGGCTTATTAGGCAAATCGGGCATTGCATAGTAGGCTGAGAAGTGAGTTCTGGCTACTAGGTACGACATATATATATATATATATATATATATATATATATATATATATATATATATGTCGTACCTAGTAGCCAGAACGCACTTCTCAGTCTACTATGCAAGGCCCGATTTGCCTAATAAGCCAAGTTTTCCTGAATTAATATATTTTCTCTAATTTTTTTCTTATGAAATGATAAAGCTACCCATTTCATTACGTATGAGGTCAATTTGTTTTTATTGGAGTTAAAATTAACGTAGATATATGACCGAACCTAACCAACCCTACCTAACCTAACCTAACCTATCTGTATAGGTTAGGTTAGGTTAGGTAGCCGAAAAAGTTAGGTTAGGTTAGGTTAGGTAGGTTAGGTAGTCGAAAAACAATTAATTCATGAAAACTTGGCTTATTAGGCAAATCGGGCCTTGCATTGTAGGCTGTGAAGTGCGTTCTGGCTACTAGGTACGACATATATATATATATATATATATATATATATATATATATATATATATATATATATATATATATATATATATATATATATATATATATATATATATATATATATATATATATATATATATATATATATATATATATATATATATATATATATAAAGTTTGTGTGTGTAATTTATATAAATAAATAATTAAATATTAATTTTGTTAATATCTTTTCAGGGAAAACTTGCAAGTACAATTCGTATACAAGAGGGGCAACAAGAGCCAGAGGATGTCTACTAAGAAAATATATAAGTCTTTATCCTCACACTCTTGATATATGGTCTTCTCTGGTCTCTTTATTTTCTCTCCTCACAAATGTCCCTTTTTTTTATTTCTTTTACGTTTCTCTCCTGTTTTTCTTGTCTTTTAATCTCTCCTTTCCTCCTCTCTTCTAACACCTCTCGTTTCCTGTCTCTTCTAGCTTCTCTCTTCCTTTACTTTTTATATTTGTGGTATTCATTTATGTCATTTTTATCTTGTATATTTTTCTTGTATCTTTTTCTTATCTTGTGTTTCTCTTCCCCTTCTCTTCAATGATTTCTCATTTCTCTCCTCTCTCTGTTGTTTCTGTTCTGTCTTCTCTCTCCTTGCCTTAATTTTGTTCTGTCTCCTCTTTTGTTGTGTGTGTGTCTTTCTGTCTCTGTCTGTCTGTCTCTCTCTCTCTCTCTCTCTCTGGCTCTCTCTCTGGCTCTCTTGCTCTCTCTCTCTCTCTCTCTGGCTCTCTCTCTCTCTTTCTTTCTCTTTCTTTCTCTCGCTCTCTCTCTGGCTCTCTTGCTCTCTCTCTCTCTCTCTCTCTCTCTCTCTCTCTCTCTCTCTCGCTCTCTCTCTCTCTCTCTCTCTCTCTCGCTCTCTCTCTCTGGCTCTCGCTCTCTCTCTCTCTGGCTCTCTTGCTCTCTCTCTCTCTCTCTCTTGCTCTCTCTCTCTCTCTCTCTGGCTCTCTCTCTCTCTCTCTCTGGCTCTCTCTCTGGCTCTCTCTCTCTCTGGCTCTGGCTCTCTCTCTCTCTCTCTCTCTGGCTCTCTCGATCTCTGGCTCTCTCTCTCTCTCTGGCTCTCTCTCTCTCTCTGGCTCTCTCTCTCTCTCTCTCTGGCTCTGGCTTTCTCTCTGGCTCTCTCTCTCTCTGGCTCTGACTCTCTCTCTGGCTCTGGCTCACGCTCTCTCTCTCTCTGGCTCTGTGGCGCTCTCTCTCTGGCTCTGTGGCGCTCTTTCTCTGGCTCTATTTCTCTGGCTCTGTGGCGCTCTCTCTCTGGCTCTCGCTCTCTGGCTCTGGGTCTCTCTCTCTGGCTCTCATATTTCATTTGATTTAAAAATGTCTGAGATTTTTACTTAATCTAAGTTATATTGCATGGTGCTAATATGAATATTATACATGACTGTTTTTTCTTTTCTTTCTCTCTCTCTTTCTCCCTTTCTTTCTTTTTCTTTCCTTCTCTCTCTCTTTTTCTTTCTCTTTCTACATGAATATTATACTTGACTGTGTTTACATTCACTTGTAGATTTTTATTTTTAGTTAATTAGTCCTAAACTTTTGATTAATAGATTTTTATTATTAGTCATAGAAAAACTATAGTGTTATATGTATACTCGGAAAATTTTACTTGTTTTAGTTTTAAGTAACAATAACTGCTTGTAACGTCAGACTGATCTCAGCATGACATGAATCACAGGCTGCTTGATCACAAAATCTATTGTGTTCACATATTGCATATATAGATTTTTATAGATTTTTAAATTTTTACTTTTATATTCTGTTATAGATATAGATATAGTATATATAATTAGGAAGTAAAGTTTATCTGGGTAAGTTGTCAGCTTTTATGAACTAATAGCTAGTGCGGCTTGTATATGGGGTACATCCGGTCTCTTACCCTCGACTGCGGCGGTAACTTTATAGTCAGGAAGCCACAAATATTTACAGTTCAAGTTCAAGTATGTTTATTGAGACAAGAAAAAAATACATCTCAAAGGGAACGAGTAACTTAGGCTATTTCTACCCCTTCTACTTCAAGTCCCTCAAGGGGCGCACAAATTCAGTAAGTACAAATAGACAATTAACATTACAAGAATCCCATTTAACATTGCAGGTTAATATAGTAAGTACAGCATACAATTGTTACACTCTTGGGGCAAAATTTTTGTAGCTCCTAAGTATACTGTCTATCATACCATTATCACACATACAAACAATTTGATGTGGTACATTACTTATTTCCTTATTTCTATAGTTATCAATAAGTTGACACTCTAATACATAATGTTCTAAGGTGTGGGCGTGCGGCATACTACATAATTTACACTCCTTATCTTTTTCACTGACATCAACTCCGTATTGCCAGATATATTTGTATCCTAATCTTAATCTCATGTAAATTGAATCCTTCCAAGTTGACTTTCCTTTATCATAGGTGAAGGACGAGTTTGTATTTATTACTGAATAATTCTTAAGTGTGTTACTACTATCCACTATTGCCATTCTTTTTATCATTTCTTCATCTTCATTTCCTCTTATTAATGTTATATATACATGTACACATAATCATACATACATGTACATATATATACATATGCGGTAAATCCACAGAAATGAAATATGGATTTTTCCGCATACAAATGATTATTGTTTCGTGATCGTCAATTGCATATATACATATACATACATATACATTCACATACATATTCAATCACCCACACAAATACACACATCAATAATCTTTGTATCACAAGTGATTCAACAAGAGGCTCACAAGTCACTATACTAGGCACTTTACATCTATGGTGAGTCGTCCAATTACTAGTCTTGCTCTACACCCACCCAACTGGGCGGCAGCTTAACAGTCATGTGCTCCACACCCACCCAACTGGGCGGCAGCTTAACAGTCATGTGCTCCACACCCACCCAACTGGGCGGCAGCTTTATAGTCATGTGCTCCACACCCACCCAACTGGGCGGCAGCTTTATAGTCATGTGCTCCACAACCCACCCAACTGGGCGGCAGCTTAACAGTCATGTGCTCCACACCCACCCAACTGGGCGGCAGCTTTACAGTCATGTGCTCCACACCCACCCAACTGGGCGGCAGCTTTATAGTCATGTGCTCCACACCCACCCAACTGGGCGGCAGCTTAACAGTCATGTGCTCCACACCCACCCAACTGGGCGGCAGCTTTACAGTCATGTGCTCCACACCCACCCAACTGGGCGGCAGCTTAACAGTCATGTGCTCCACACCCACCCAACTGGGCGATAGCTTAACAGTCATGTGCTCCACACCCACCCAACTGGGCGGCAGCTTAACAGTCATGTGCTCCACACCCACCCAACTGGGCGGCAGCTTTATAGTCATGTGCTCCACACCCACCCAACTGGGCGGCAGCTTAACAGTCATGTGCTCCACACCCACCCAACTGGGCGGCAGCTTAACAGTCATGTGCTCCACACCCACCAAATGGGCGGCAGATTTACAGTCATGTGCTCCACACCCACCCAACTGGGCGGCAGCTTAAGTCATGTGCTCCACACCCACCCAACTGGGCGGCAGCTTTACAGTCATGTGCTCCACACCCAACCAACTGGGCGGCAGCTTAAGTCATGTGCTCCACACCCACCCAACTGGGCGGCAGCTTTACAGTCATGTGCTCCACACCCAACCAAATGGGCGGCAGCTTAACAGTCATGTGCTCCACACCCACCCAACTGGGCGACGGCTTTACAATCATTTGCATGAATTACTTACAGTAAGCAAATTTTAGATACTTCGCTAAGATTTCGGGCAGCACATCATTATAAATGAAGTACTTACACTTTTCTTGGACACCAATGATGGTGTTATCTCTGAATTCTGCGATTTTTTTTTAAATTCCAGTACTGTATATAATGACGCGTCATAATTTACATACATATCTACTTCTGTTTTGTGTAGTAAAATTACTACATTTTTATGTTAATTTATTTCTGTAAATGATGATGATAAATTTCAATAAATGTAAGTAAGAACATAAGAACGGAAACTGGTCGCGTAAATGGAAATGGTTGGGTACATTTCCTTTCACCTACCAAATGCGAATATTCATGTGTCCGGACACTGGCGATGGTGTGGTATTGCCTATTTATTTGACCATATCTTTGCTTTCATTTAAGATATGTTTTCCTTGAAAAGTATTTACATTATCGTCTACATCTGTCTTTATTCTGAAATAAAAACCTTTGACATTACTTTGCATATATGTACATTAATTATAAAATTGATTGGCTTGTGTGCAGGCCTTCACACTCCCTGAGCGAGCCATCAAGTAACTATAAAAAGGCATATATCTTCACTTTCACTTCAGTTATATTTATACCAAAGTATTAACATGCAGCTTATATGTCTTTCTGATGACATAAAAAACTTCGTTTTTTACAATATATAGATTCAATTAACATTGATTTTCAAAAGGTCATAGTTCCCATCGAAAGGGAGAGCGTCGGCCAAGAAGCCTTGTTTAAAATATGAATATTTTTCCTCTCTAATAAGGTATAATCTCTGTGATGCATTAACACAAACTATTTTATATCTGCCTTTCTGATAACATATATAAATATAATCTTTATTTGTGAATATTTGTTAATTAAGCAATATATCAGAGAGCGTGTAGGGTTCGGTGTTCTATGAACGAAAAGGACTGGAGTAGTTTAAATAGCGAACGCATACCAACGAATAACGCTAGTATCTATATAACAAATTTATTGTCATGTGGAATTGATTTAACTTCCAGACACTTTTTTTTAATAAATATTAAATATTTTGTGGCTGTTTATGAAAAATATTATTATAAATACACATTCTACTTGTTAATATTACCAATTAAATTTGCGACAATTTGAGCCATGAAATACGACGACTGGATCACTGTGTACAGGAGGCTGTTATGGCAGCAAACACTCTCCAGGCGACCATATATCTTGGATAAGTCGCTCCACACAATTGTCGCTTGGACCATCGACTTCCTATGGCGTCACCTCTCACATATTTACGTCTCATTTCGTTATGAAATTAGATTATTTCAGAGTAAAAATAGGTTTGATCATGTTCTACGTGTAGCACCAACATTATAGTAAGTAAATATACCATATTTCTTCATTACTTACGTAATGCTAGGACGATTTGGGTAGTTTTGGCCTAATTTGGGCCGACTTGGGTAATTCTATGGACCCGCCATAACTGCAAAAATGTGCTGAATTTCAAAATATACCTGGAAAAAATCAAGGAAAATTGGTGGGTGGGAGGGGGGGGGGGAAGGAAACCTTCAACAAGCTGCCAGCTTCCCGATTTATCGAGGCCACTAAGGTTAGTGGCCCTCAGGTAAATCGGGTAAAATAATATTCCAAGACAATTACAGCATAACTGATAAAGTTAGGCTAGAGTAATATAAATTTCTGGTAAATTTAGAGTGATGTAAATTTCTAGAGTAATATAAATTTGCATTTCATATTAACTTGACTGACAGTTATAAATGCCAATCTGCCTTCAATAAACTCTTCGGTGAAACATTTATAATCAAGAGTATTATTCATAAATATGCCTAAACAAAAAATATAAAATAGACATCAGTTTGCATATGAATCTGATGAGAAAATTCCTTGATTAACCTACATTTCCCTATCAATCAAATGGTCTCATCTTAAGTACGTCTCAGACTGTCTTCTTCACCAGCAACAATGCTAAATAATATTACAACAATAATGTCCATAACTTAGCTACAGAGTATATTACATTTTAAATAAATTTTCACAGAGAACAAAAACAGAAAGCACATTATTATTTACACAAATATGAAGAAAAACATTTAAAGCTTTGATTTATCTTTGCTAAACTAAAGAGATATTTCTATACTTATAAGCAATTTTGAATTTTCCTATAGTGACAGCTTCTCTAGTTCTTGCTTGGTCATCTAACTTTCATAAAGAACAATATAATAAAATATCTTGATCTTTACCTTTCATGGTGAAGTGTATTTCTCAAACAAAATAGAATTACCTTTGAAGAACATCAAACTGACATTGTGAGAGCACACACACACTTTTAGATTAAAGTTAAGTTAATATACCTGTACGTGCTTCATTATCCTTCAACATTCTCTTAATTACCTTCCACACACTAAGTGTTTAGCCTATTATCTGCATGTGTCATTTTGTGCCTCTTCATATCACCAAGACGACTGAATCTCTTCCCACACTCTGGACACTCGTGAGGCTTGTCGCCTGAATGCACTAACATGTGAGTAGTCATACTTCCACGTTGACTGAATCTCTTCCCACACTCTGGACACTCATGTGGTTTGTCACCTGAATGCACTAGCATGTGAGTCGTCATACTTCCACGTTGACTGAATCTCTTCCCACACTCTGGACATTCATGAGGTTTGTCACCTGAATGCACTAACAAGTGCTGTATTATAGTTCTACGTTCTCTAAATTTTTTGCCACACTCGGCACATTGAAAAGGTCTCTCATCCGCATGCACCATCCTGTGAGTCTTCATATGTCCACGCTGACTGAATCTCTTCCCACACTCTGGACACTCATGAAGTTTGTCACCTGAATGCACTAACATGTGAGTCTTCATATTTCCATGCTCACTGAATCTTTTCCCACACTCTGGACATTCATGAGGTTTATCACCTGAATGCACTAACATGTGACGTTTCACATGTCCAGGACGGGTGAATACCTTCGGACACTGTGGACACTGGTGAGTCTTCATCTTCTTTATGACAGGTGCAGTTTGTGAAGGTTTTCTCCCCCGGATGTTGGGAGAAGCGTCAAGGCATGAGTGTTGTTTCTTAGAGTTAGACGTGATGTGAGCACTTGGCGGTCAATAGTGGTGCTTCTTCTTTATGATAGGTACAGTGTGTGTCAAGGTTTTCCCTTAATGCTCGTGCTGGACATCACCGGCGGGTGCTGCTAAAATGGCGACGGTTGTTTACCCTCTCATCACCTAAGCGTTCCAATGTTTTTGTCTGGTTCCACATGTCATTTTTCCTACTTCTTATTTTTTTTAATAACTGGTCATTTACAATTAACGCTTGTATTTATCCCTATGTTTTTCAATCAAAGAATATACTTGGAATTGTTTCTTTAAACATAATGCTAGATGATTATACTTTTTTGAAGGAAACAGCTCTCCCATAGTGGATGTGCTCCGAACCATAATGGATTTGACCCAATTATCAGTTGGGTCAACCCAAGTATCGCGTTTCCAAAATGGTCGCCCATGTTGGAATAGACGAACGCTGAAAAAATATGGTTGAAAACGTCTTGATAACTTAAATTATTTATTAGTCACAAGAATGACAGAAATAGAAACTTTATATAAAACCTTTCCCAGACAAATATTTTTTAAGTAAAACCGGAGATATTTGTAGTTGTATAAAAGTGGCAGTTTAGACGGGGACTGGTCAAGTCGTATACTGCAATTTCGGATACCGGGCTAGAAACAACTTCGTTCACTGAGAAGTTTGTACATACAAACCATTCCGTTCGTATATGCGCTGGTTTGTGTTCGCTGTTGTTCTCGTCTGAATAAATACATGGCACTTGTTCATATAATTAGCGCTTCCATTATTAGAATTATTTATCCATTATTAGAATAACAAGGTGCAAACTATACCCCCCTTACAGTTGAAATCTATTTATTTATATACAAGAAGGTACATTGGGTTGCGAGAGTACATAACATATATTAAGAGGTACATTGTAGCAAGATTTGAGATTAAAGGATTTAAGACTAACACGTTTAGAAACAAGGCGCCCCCGAAGGAGGCTATTATTTGTTATGCACCCCATACTCAACCAGTAAGTAGTGGAGCAAAACATAGGTTACATGGTCATAAAGTCTTAATCAGGCCAATTCAACTCTATTTCTTTCTTTATTATGCACCCCATACCCATCCCGTGGGCGGTGGTGTAAAGGATTACAGAGGCACATAATCGGTTCAGGAACTGAACCCTCTAGTTCGTTTAGCTAAGCAAATAACAATTTGTGACACTAGTTACAAAATTATTAATATTATATATACATGTACACACTCCCATACATACATGTACATATATATATACGTATACATATATACATACACATACATATCTAATCACCTACACAAATACACACATCAATAATCTTTGTGTCACAAGTGATCAACAAGAGGCTCACAACAGTCACTATACAAGGCACTTTACATCTATGGTGAGTCACACAGTTACTAGTCTTGCTGCACACTGCACACCCACCCAACTGGGCGGCAGCTTTACAGTCATGTGCTCCACACCCACCCAACTGGGCAGCAGCTTTACAGTCATGTGCATGCATTACCTACAGTAAGCAAATTTTGGATACTTCGCTAAGATTTCGAGCAGCACATCATTATGAATGAAGTACTTACACATTTCTTGGACACTATTGATGGTGTTATCTCTAAATTCCGCGATTTTTTCACATTCCATTATATAATGACGCAAAGTAAGCGAAAAGTTCTGCTGATAGAGTTTACATTTAGTCAAATCTACATCAGCAGATGTTACAAACTCCCAGAGGTACTTGTAGCCGAGCCTAAGCCTAGCAGTGGTAACATCTAGAAGTCTGCTAACATTATTGGATGACCCATAGACGTGCGGTTCTTCCTGCATGATAGAATGATGATAGATGGAGTAACTGGTGTGAATTTCACTTTGCTTCAAGTCTCCGAAATTTAGTTGATGTTCCTGGGATATTGCTGCCCTCAGGCTGCTCAAAGGCAGTCCAAGTTGGTAATCAATTCCCTCTTTACGAGCAAAAGTCTTGGCCAACTCATCAGTTCTCAGTGGCTATTTTTACATTATCATTTACAACTAACTTAAGTTAAATAACAACCAGTAAACAGACTGCTGTTTTCTAATTCTAGTTCAGGCACTTCCTGGGATAAACGCGAACATTCCTTGAGGAACTGTGAGGTGCTTATCTGTTTTTCCTCGTAACGGTCCCAAAGCTTCCACATATGCTCATGTTTCTCTTTATTGCCCCTGCGGCGACTGGACTTTAGCTTTTGATCAGAAACCAGTTGGTATTGCAAGGTTACCAGGGACGCCTCACTGTACAGTAAGGGGATTAAAATATATAAAGCCAAGTTGTCTTTCACTGCCCTTTGATTCAGACGCTGGTGCCATCCTTCTACGTCATTGTTGGTCCTCACCAGTCGTCTAAATGCACACCAGTTCCCCAATTCCCACACACTGTTGCACAGCCACGTATTTTTTTATGTAATGAGTTAATTGTGTCGTTAAGGGTGGACTGCTAGCCGACTTTTCTAATTCAGCAAACGCCTTACAGTTATGTAGTACATACGTACCACATAAGTACGTGTGCGTTACACACGTACACACACACACACACACCTTGTCAAGTACAAGGCGAAGCTTGAAAAAGTTTAGTGGTATGCCAATAGGCTAGTCCCAGGACTAAGAGGCATGAGTTACGAGGACAGGCTGCGAGAAATGCACCTCATGACACTGGAAGACAGAAGAGTAAGGGGAGACATGATCACTACCTACAAAATTCTCAGAGCAATTGATAGGTGTACATAAAGATAAACTGTTTAACACGGGTAATAGGCGAACAAGGGAACACAGGTGGAAACTTAGTACCCAAATGAGCCACTGGGATGTTAGAAAGAACTTTTTCAGTGTCAGAGTAGTTAATAGATGGAATGCATTAGGCAGTGATGTGGTGGAGGCTGACTCCATACACAGTTTCAAATGCAGATATGATAGAGTCCAGTAGGCTCGGGAATCTGTACATCAGTTAATTGCCAGTTGAGAGGCGGGACCAAAGAGCCAGAGCTCAACCCCCGCAACCACAACTAGGTGAGTATACACACACACACACACACGTACACACAAACTTGAGAGGCAGGCAGGAGTAAGCGGAAAGGCCCTAGTACGGGTGAAGAACTACCTAACAGGAAGGAGCCAGAGGGTAATGGTAAGGGGCGAAAAGTCGGACTGGCGAACAGTAACAAGTGGAGTACCTCAAGGATCGGTGCTGGGACCAATCCTCTTTCTAATTTACGTAAATGATATGTTTACAGGAGTGGAATCATACATGTCAATGTTTGCGGATGACGCAAAATTAATGAGAAGAGTTGTGACAGACGAGGATTGTAGGATCCTCCAAGAGGACTTAAACAGGCTGCAGAGATGGTCAGGGAAATGGCTACTGGAGTTTAACACCAGTAAATGTAAAGTTATGGAAATGGGATCAGGTGACAGGAGACCAAAGGGACAGTACACAATGAAGGGGAACAGCCTACCTGTAACGATTCGAGAAAGAGACCTGGGAGTGGATGTGACACCTAATCTAACTCCTGAGGCACATATAAATAGGATAACGACAGCAGCGTACTCTACACTGGCGAAAATTAGAACTTCATTCAGAAACCTAAATGAGGAGGCTTTTAGGGCGCTTTACACTGCCTACGTGAGACCCGTCTTAGAGTATGCCGCGCCATCATGGAGCCCCCACCTGAAGAAACACATAAAGAAACTGGAGAAGGTTCAGAGGTTTGCGACGAGGCTTGTCCCAGAGTTACGAGGGATGGGATATGAAGAGCGGCTGAAGGAACTGAACTTTACGACACTAGAGAAAAGAAGGGAGAGAGGAGATATGATAGGGACATATAAAATACTCAGGGGAATTGACAAAGTGGAAATAGATGAAATGTTCACACGTAATAAGAACAGAACGAGGGGACATGGGTGGAAACTGGAAACTCAGATGAGTCACAGAGATGTTAGGAAGTTTTCTTTTAGCGTGAGAGTAGTAGAAAAATGGAATGCACTTGGGGAACAGGTTGTGGAAGCAAATACTATTCATACTTTTAAAACTAGGTATGATAGGGAGATGGGACAGGAGTCATTGCTGTAAACAACCGATAGCTAGAAAGGCGAGATCCAAGAGTCAATGCTCGATCCTGCAAGCACAAATAGGTGAGTACACACACACGTACACACACACACACAGACACAAACATACACACACTAATGCCTCTATTCACCTTGCAGTGAATAGGAACCTGAAAGTCAGGAAGCTGCTAAAGGCTGCATCTTGGGGATGTGTGTGTGTGTTAGATAAAAAAATATGTTGTTTAGATATGATGGAGGAAAAGAGGCCGAGAGTCGGTACATTAGACAACCGACGCTTAGAAAGGCGGGGTCCAAGAGCTAACAGCTAAATCTTAGAAATAATAAATTAAAATATTTAATACACACACATACATGTTTCACATGAATTTGGCTGAGGGCACACTGAGGGCTGATGGCCCCGTCGACGGGGCAGGAAGTCGGCGGTTGATCAAAGGCCTCCCACATCCTCCACATACCTGAGGATTATTCCGGCTAAATTTTAAACGGAAGTAATGTCTTGGCACTTACGGCTTCAGCGGGTGGGTGGGTCCGTGGGTTTATTACACTATGAGTGAAAACAATCGCCTATTCTCTATTTTATATTGCCGCTTGCAGAGCTAGAAGCTGTTGCCTCTTGTGTGCGTTTCACAAGGGGATTAATATCTGGATTAATATCTTTCAATATTTCCAGTATTTTTAAAGGTATCGCTTAAATACCGAAGATACTGTCATTGGACACCGCTTAATTGACAATGTCTCAACAACGCAGTCTGAAGATGTGCGTGGCTCCTGCTATTGCAATGATGCTCATTTGCTTTTCAATGATGCGCCTTAGTTGTCCCTTCTCTAACTTACCGTTCTAAATACCCCTTCTCCATCTCTCGCAAACATTCCCCCTCATACATCTCCCCCCTTTCCTCCTGTCCCCCTGTCAATCTTTGTCGCCCTGTCCATCTTTGTCGCCCTGTCCATCTTTGTCCCCCTGTCCTTCTCTCTGTCCCCTGTACCTCTCTGTCCCCCTGCCCACTCTTTCTGTCCGCTGTCCTTCATCTGTCCCCCTCCCTTTCCTCCAGTCCCCTTGTCCCTGTCTCTGTTCCCCTGTCCCTATCTCTGCCCTCTGTCCTCCCTTTCTGCCCCCCTGTTCCTGTCCCTCTGTCCCTGTCCTTCTCTGTCTGTCCCTGTCCCTCCCTGTCCCCCTGCCCACTCTTTCTATCCCCTGTCTCTCCTCTGTCCCCTCTCCTCCCTCTGTCCCCCGGTCCCCCTCTCTGACCCTGTCCCTCTGTCTCTGTGTTTCTGTCCCTCTGTCTCTGTCCCTGTCCCCCTCTCTGTCCCTGTCCCACTGCCCCCCCCTCTGTTCCCCCGTCCCTCCTCTGGCCCTGTCCGTCTATCCCTGTCCCTCTGCTCCTGTCCCTGTCCGCCTATCCCTGTCAATGTCCCCCTCTGTCTCTGCCTCTCCTCGTTTCTGCCATTCTTTGTGTCAGCCTATCTCTCTGTCTCTTTCCTCGCTCTGTCTCTGTCATTCTCTCACTGACTTTGCATATCCTTATCTATCCGTCTCTGTGTCTAACATTCTCTCCCTGACTCTGTCTATATCTATTTCTCTGTCTCGGTCTTCATCTCTTTCTCTCTCTCCTTCTCTCTCTCTCTCTCTCTCTCTCTCTCTCTCTCTCTCTCTCTCTCTCTCTCTCTCTCTCTCTCTCTCTCTCTCTCTCTCTCTCTCTCTCTCTCTCTCTCTCTCTCTCTCTCTCTCTCTCTCTCTCTCTCTCTCTCTCTCTCACTCTCTCTCTCTCTCTCTCTCTCTCTCTCTCTCCTTACACCATACATACATACATAAATTTATTTAACACATGTGGTACACGCACAAGGGGACACAGGTGGAAGCTGAGTACCCAAATGAGCCACAGAGAGATTATAGAAAGAACTTTTCAGTGTCAGAGTAGTTAATAAATGGAATGCATTAGGCAGTAATGTGGTGGAGGCTGACTCCATACACAGTTTCAAATGTAGATATGACAGAGCCCAGTAGGCTCAGGAATCTGTACATCAGTTGATTGACGGTTGAGAGGCGGGACCAAAGAGCCAGAGCTCAACCCCTGCAAACACAACTAAGTGAGTACATACATACATACATAAGATATAAAACAGTGGAGGATTCCCAGGTAGAACAATCAACCACAATGCCCATTACCCCTTTACCCTGTTGTCCTTAACTACACAACTATACAAGAGTCATTAACACGTATAATGGCTGATCCCCCATCACGATAGCATGAAGACCAATTGCTTGACCCTCAGTCCGTCTTGCTCCTCAAATAATTTTCGGGTTAACATGAAAACGTCTCTCGAGTTTATCTCTCTAATGTTGTTTTCCCATCTTTCATTTTATCAGCTTAGTTCCTTTATTATGCCCCAATTACTCATTCATTGAGAGGTAGTTAAACTGAACCCAAATTTAATAAAGTTCCTTTTGCTAAGCAAGCTACAGTCTTGATAAAGTCAGATATATTGTTTGTTAACACATTTCTCAACAATGAACAGTCAGTTTTATCAAGCTAACATATGCTAACACAACGAGTGAGAGTATTAACTGGTCTAATTATTTTATTAGACCAGTATATATTATTAGATTATACTGGTATAATTATATATATATATATATATATATATATATATATATATATATATATATATATATATATATATATATATATATATATATATATATATATATATATATATATATATATATATATAGTGCCTGTTCATTACAACTATTTAACACTGGGAAGGGATCAGGATAAGGATTTGGGATGGGATGGGGAGGAATGGTGCCAAACCACTTGGACGGCGGTCGGGGATTGAACGCCTAGGACTGCTACTGTGCATTTAAATTACTAACTTACCTGAGAGTCTATATCCCTACATGTCAATGTTTGTGTATACTGGTAATGTGAGGAACATACAGAAGATAAAGGTAGCTGGACACCACAAAATGCTGATGGACAACTTCATTAATGTTGCATAATGTAATGTGTAAGTACTTCATTCATAATGATGTGCTGCCCGAAATCTTAGCGAAGTATCCAAAATTTGCTTACTGTAGGTAATGCATGCACATGACTGTAAAGCTGCCGCCCAGTTGGGTGGGTGTGCAGCAAGACTAGTAACTGTGTCACTCACTATAGATGTAAAGTGCCTTTTATAGTGACTGTTGTGAGCCTCTTGTTGATCACTTGTGACACAAAGATTATTGATGTGTGTATTTGTGTAGGTGATTATATATGTATGTGTATGTATATATGTATACATATACATACATATATATATATATATATATATATAAATATATATATATATATATATATATATATATATATATATATATATATATATATATATATATATATATATATATATATATATATATATATATGTATGAGTGTGTGTACATGTGTATACAACATTAATAATTTTGTAACTAGCGTCAAACATTGTTATTTGCTTAGCTAAACGAACTAGAGGGTTCAGTTCCTGAACCGATTATGTGCCTCTGTAATCCTTTACACCACCGCCCACGGGATGGGTATGGGGTGCATAATAAAGAAAGAAATAGAAGAAATTGAAATTGCATAATACGGTTATTGACATTCAATAATAGTAAGATAAAGCAATGAGGACCAAATGGGAGACCAGTGATCAGATGAATATTACAGACTCAAGGGTAGCCTTCTCTTCTTGTATATAAATGAAAAAATGAATTCGTTTGTTTAATTCTAATGCTTGTAGGCGAGAACAGTTGTGAACGCCAGCTAGCGCACAAGTACATGAGCGCCCAAAATACTTTTACACAAAAGACATGTACAGACAGGCGTGTGGCTTCTGACTTCTTTTTTATTGATTAATATTAAATATTAGGCGCTTACCTATAATAGTTATCATTTTATACAAGTATAACTCTCACATAATAAATATAAAAGGAGTTTATCCAAAAACTGACAGAAGTGTTGTGTTTTGTGCGTTGTATCGTGTTTGTGGGCATTCGGGTGTGTTGTGTTTACGCTGGCGGGCGGCGTCCTTACCAACTCCGGATTATGTCTATTACATCACTAAACTTCATTTAATAACTATATGCCTGTTAAATAAAAGAATTTAATTGTTAATAGCATTATATTGTCGTTTTAATATGGAACACGTACACATATGCGAAACGTCGAAAGCTGGTGTCCGAATTGTGGTAAAAATATTAGTGTGCGATGTTGTCAATGTACGGAGTGTCTTGTATCCATTTTCTCTAATTTTTTTCTTATGAAATGATAAAGCTACCCATTTCATTATGTATGAGGTCAATTTTTGTTATTGGAGTTAAAATTAACGTAGATATATGACCGAACCTAACCAACCCTACCTAACCTAACCTAACCTTTCTTTATAGGTTAGGTTAGGTTAGGTAGCCGAAAAAGTTAGGTTAGGTTAGGGTAGGTAGGTTAGGTAGTCGAAAAACAATTAATTCATGAAAACTTGGCTTATTAGGCAAATTGGGCTTTGCATAGTAGGCTGAGAAGTTCGTTCTGACTACTAGGTACGACATATATATATATATATACATATATATATATATATATATATATATATATATATATATATATATATATATATATATAGATATATGTATATGCGAACAAGCCTGAATGGTCCCCAGGACTATATGCGAATGAAAACTCACACCCCAGAAGTGACTCGAACCCATACTCCCAGGAGCAATGCAACTGGTAACTACAGGGCGCCTTAATCCACTTAACCATCACGGCCGTCAAAAGGAAGTGATAGCCAAGGCTATTTGAGCCACTTCCCCGACGGCAACTCGGATGGTAATCTTGGGCATAGCATTTCACCAAATCACCTCATTCTTTGGGGCACACGTGAGGAACACAAATGCGAACAAGCCTGAATGGTCCCCAGGACTATATGCGAATGAAAACTCACACCCCAGAAGTGACTCGAACCCATACTCCCAGGAGCAACGCAACTGGTAACTACAGGGCGCCTTAACCAATTTGACCATCACGGCCGTCAAAAGGAAGTGATAGCCAAGGCTATTTGAGCCACTTCCCCGACGGCAACTCGGATGGTAATCTTGGGCATAGCATTTCACCAAATTTCACCATTTCGGCCGTGATGGTCAAGTGGATTAAGGCGCCCTGTAGTTACCAGTTGCGTTGCTCCTGGGAGTATGGGTTCGAGTCACTTCTGGGGTGTGAGTTTTCATTCGCATATGGTCCTGGGGACCATTCAGGCTTGTTCGCATTTGTGTTCCTCACGTGTGCCCCAAAGAAAGAGGTGTTTTGGTGAAATGCTATGCCCAAGATTACCATCCGAGTTGCCGTCGGGGAAGTGGCTCAAATAGCCTTGGCTATCACTTCCTTTTGACGGCCGTGATGGTCAAGTGGATTAAGGCGCCCTGTAGTTACCAGTTGCGTTGCTCCTGGGAGTATGGGTTCGAGTCACTTCTGGGGTGTGAGTTTTCATTCGCATATATTTATGGGGACCATTCAGGCTTGTTCGCATTTGTGTTCGTCACGTGTGCCCCAAAGAATGAGGTGATTTGGTGAAATGCTATGCCCAAGATTACCATCCGAGTTGCCGTCGGGGAAGTGGCTCAAATAGCCTTGGCTATCACTTCCTTTTGACGGCCGTGATGGTCAAGTGGAT
The DNA here is from genome assembly GCF_040958095.1 of Procambarus clarkii. Taxonomy (NCBI): domain Eukaryota; kingdom Metazoa; phylum Arthropoda; class Malacostraca; order Decapoda; family Cambaridae; genus Procambarus; species Procambarus clarkii. The sequence goes on from NC_091178.1 coordinate 22,467,816, forward strand.
TAAGGCGCCCTGTAGTTACCAGTTGCATTGCTCCTGGGAGTATGGGTTCAAGTCACTTCTGGGGTGTGAGTTTTCATTCATATATATATAAATATATATATATATATATATATATATATATATATATATATATATATATATATATATATATATATATATATATATATATATATAAATATATATATATATATATATATATATATATATATATATATATATATATAAATATATATATATATATATATGTATATATATATATATATATATATATATATATATATATATATATATATATATATATATATATATATATATATATATATGTCGTACCTAGTAGCCAGAACGCACTTCTCAGCCTACTATACAAGGCCCGATTTGCCTAATAAGCCAAGTTTTCCTGAATTAATATATTTTCTCTAATTATTTTCTTATGAAATGATAAAGCTACCCATTTCATTATGTATGAGGTCAATTTTTTTTTATTTGAGTTAAAATTAACGTAGATATATGACCGAACCTAACCAACCCTACCTAACCTAACCTAATCTATCTTTATAGGTTAGGTTAGGTTAGGTAGCCGAAAAAGGTAGGTTAGGTTAGGTTAGGTAGGTTAAGTAGTCGAAAAACAATTAATTCATGAAAACTTGGCTTATTAGGCAAATCGGGCCTTGCATAGTAGGCTGAAAAGTGAGTTCTGGCTACTAGGTACGACATATATATATATATATATATATATATATATATATATATATATATATATATATATATATATATATATATATATATATATATATATATATATATATATATATGACTGTGGGATATCAGCTGATTAACCAGAACATAATTTGTAATCTCACATACAACCAAAGTGTACTTAAGCTCTGCCTTTCCTTTCCAAAGGTGTTTATTTTTATTTTTATTTTAATTTTTACTTTATTTTTTGTTTGTCATCTTTGCCTGTTTTATACTCTTAATTATTTGTTCTTAGTTAATCCCCTTGACACTAAACCTAGGGCTTTTTATTACCCTGTTAATTAACCATTACTAAGCTAATTATCTTCAAGATCATTTTTTTTATGATTATTATTTTTCTTATTATTTTTTATTTTACATTTATATTGTCAGTCTCTACTGATTTTTTGTGTTTTATTTTATGTAACTTCTGTGTCCTCCCTGGCTATCTATTGGATCTTTATTTTACTTCTAAATTGTTACTATTTTATTGTATCTGCTCTTATTCTTGTGTTTTGCTTTATCGAGTATCTTGTATCGTGATCCCTCTGCATCTCTATGCACACTGATATTGATCCTGATCAAAATCTTCTGTCTCATATCTATACCAACCAGCACATTGATCATCATTATTGCAAGTATTTCACAGCACACCAGGCTAAAAACAAACTCCAAAATAGCACCTATCTATCAGTTTATAACCAAAATGTTAGATCACTTGGTAAACATTTTGACGATTTAAATGCACTACTCACAGCACTAGGTACTAACCTATCGTTCATTATTTTAACAGAAACTTGGCTAAATAAAGACTATACCCAACTCTACAACTTAGCTGGTTATAAAGCCATTCATAACTGTAGGCCTAATAAAAAAGGTGGTGGCACAGCTATATATTACCGAGATACATTTATCTGCAACAGTGTTATTAGTGACAGAGATGACTACTGTGAATATACTTTTGCTCAGTTTACAATTAAATCCCTTAAATCCTCTTTGACTATTGGAGCCATCTATAGATTTCCTAATACTAACATAGCTTCTTTCTCAGACAACCTAAGGAATCTTATTATAAACAACAATCTCAACAAAAACCACATCATTCTGGGAGGAGACTTTAATATTGACCTGGGTCAACAAAATTGCTCTCAAGTTGACTATTTCCTTAACAGCATGAACTCCTGTATGCTAATCCCCACTATCACCAAACCTACCCGAGTCATTCAAACATCAGCCACTACCTTGGACCACATATGGACAAACATAACAGCTCCCCTTGTATCTGGTATAATCTACGACAGAACAACTGACCACTATCCTACCTTTCTCATAGCGAACATGGACATAACACCACCAAAAAGCAAGAAACTTTCATTTAGGCTACACTGTGAATCAGCTTTAGACAATCTTACAGAGGCACTTCACAATATTAACTGGGATTCTGAATTCAATAATACCCATGATATAAATTCATTAGCTAACCTCTTCCTCTCCAAAACTCTAAGCCTCTACAACCTTCATTGTCCCCTTCTTACAAAGCAAGTAACTGACAAAAGATTAAACAATCCATGGCTCACAAGTGGCATTCTCAACTCAATCAACAAGAAACATGAATATGAGAAGAAAGTTAGGATTGGCCTAGTTTCTAAGGAAGTAGCTAAAAGGTACTCATCAATGCTTACCAGTATCATAAGAAAGGCAAAACTTGCATATTATGTGAATAGATTCAATGAAGCAAAAGGCAACATGAAAAACACTTGGAAAACTATCTCTAGTATCCTAGGAACTAAGCAACACTCACATAACCAAATAAAACTCTACAAGGATGGGGATATACCGTCAACTGACTTAGAAATGGCAAATGAATTTAATAGTTTCTTTTCATCGGTTGGTGCTAATCTTGCCAGTAAAATCCCACAGACTCAGACACATATTAACACATATCTCTCAGGCAGCTATCCAAACTCTCTTCTCCTTTCACCAATCAGCCCGGCAGATGTTGTGTCCATCATACACTCTCTAAAAACCAAGGCAGGGAACACCAGTGAAATTCCGTCCATTGTGTACAAGAGAGCCTCCCATGCCCTTGCCCCACCCATAGCACTACTGTTCAATAAATCTATAGAGTGTCACACCTTCCCTGATATCCTCAAAAAAGCAAGAGTAACGCCAGTCCATAAAGGAGGCAATCCGGCGGACATAAACAATTATAGACCAATATCAAATCTACCCATTCTATCAAAAATATTTGAAAAAATTATTTACAAACAGCTCTATTCCTACCTCGTAAAATTCGACATACTCAGCCCCTGCCAGTTTGGCTTCCGGTCCCAAAAGAGCACCAACGATGCAATCATTAGTCTCCTTGACGTTATCTACTCAGCCCTTGACAAAAATGAGTTTCCGATTGGACTCTTCATTGACCTAAGAAAAGCCTTTGATACTGTTAATCACAACTACCTCTTACTTAAACTCCAGCATTATGGAATCCGAGGCCTTGCCCTTGACTACATCCGATCCTATCTTAGTGACAGACACCAATATGTAACCATCAATGATACAACTTCGTCCACTCTACCAATTACCGTTGGAGTGCCACAGGGCAGCATCTTAGGACCTCTTCTATTTCTTATATATATAAACGATCTGCCTAATGTCTCTAATATTCTCAAACCTATACTGTTTGCTGACGATACTACTCTTATCTATTCAAACCTCAATCCACATACACTAAATAATGTTGTGAATAATGAATTAAAAAAAGTCCACTTATGGATGTCAACGAACAAACTAACATTAAACATCGAAAAGACTTACTACATCTTATTTGGAAGCAAATCATCAAATGCAATTCAGCTACAGATAGACAACATTAACATCAGTAATAAAGATGATGGCAAGTTTCTTGGCCTATTCCTAGACAAGAGACTCAAATTCAGCACCCACATTCAACACATAACTAAGAAAGTCTCTAAGACAGTTGGTATACTCTCCAAAATCAGATATTATGTTCCTAACTCTGCTCTCCTCTCACTATATTATGCACTAATTTACCCCTATCTTAATTATGGTATCTGTGCATGGGGGTCTACCACTGCAAACCACCTTAAGCCCATCATCACACAGCAAAAATCTGCTATCAGAATGATAACTAACTCAGCTTTCAGACAACACTCAGCTCCCTTGTTTAAATCCCTAAACTTGCTAAATATTAACTCCCTCCACACATTCTCTTGTGTCAACTACATTTACAAAACCCTGTTCTTAAATGCAAACCATGCTCTGAAACTCTCCCTGGACAGATGTAATAGGACCCATTATCACCACACCAGAAATAAATATCTCTTTGATATCCCCAGGGTCAAACTTAATCTGTGTAAACACTCTATGCAAATTAAGGGACCTAGTTTATGGAACTCACTCCCTAGTGAATTGAAAAACTGTAAAACTTTTGCCTTATTTAAAAGCAAAACCAAAAAGTACCTAACTTCATCTTCTTAGTTTCCAACACTGAGCTTTAAATTTGCTCTGTACCTAGTGTTACCCAATCTCCTAATTTTTATGTAATTTCAAACAACCTTATCATTGTGTTCATTGCTGTCTTCTTTTATGTGCTAGCCATATGCTGTATTGTGACTACCAATTTTTGTCAACTACCATTCAAGCTGTCATTGCAACCAATCTTATATTGTTTCTGCTGTATTATGCCTACCAATTTTTTTTGTCAACTACCATTCAAGCTGTCATTGCAATCAATCTTAGCTACCTATGTGCTTTAATATACTGTACCTACAATTTTCTCTCATCTTTTTTTTTCATTTCATGTAATCTGTTATAATTTTTTGTCTATAATTTTGCAAGTATTTACCTCCTTAAAATTTTCTTAGATCAAGGACCTGCCCGAAACGCTGCGCGTGCTAGTGGCTTTACAAGACTGTAATTACCATATTTGTATCCTCACATTCCTTATGTACATTCTTGTATATGCATAAATAAAATAAAATATAATAAAATAAAATATATATATATATATATATATATATATATATATATATATATATATATATATATATATACATTACATATATATATATATATACAAACATTTCTGATGAAAAGGCCCTGCTCAAACTGGACTTTAAGAATGCCTTCAACATGGTAAGAAGAGATGCAGTACTTTGTGCCGTACATCGCCATTTCCGGCCCCTCTACCCGTTCATACTATCGTGCTACAGTGGCGAGTCAAAACTGCTCTTTGGTGAACATGAAATCAGATCATGTGAAGGTGTTCAGCAAGGTGATCCTCTTGCTCCCCTTCTTTTCTGCTTAGTCTTAAAAGAAATCACCGAAAGCTTGTCCAGCGAGTTCAACATCTGGTTTTTGGATGATGGCACTATAGCTGGCACCGTAGACCACCTCTTGTCAGATATCAGGAAAATAAGGGAGCAAGAAGTAAGCCTGGGTCTCGTCCTGAACCCTTCCAAGTGTGAAGTAGTCTCCTCCAACCCAGACATCGTAGCTAGAATAAGGTCTGCCTTGCCTGGAGCCCATGTCATTAGGGCCGAGAACAGCACCCTCCTTGGAGCTCCCCTCGGGTCTAACGCCATTGAGGAGATCCTCGACAAGAAAATCGCAGACCTTAGGAGGATGGAAGACAGAATAGGTGACATCGATGCCCACGATGCTTTTTATCTCCTCACCAAATGCCTATCCCTTCCGAGGCTAACCTACTTTCTGAGGTGCGCCCCATCTTACAACAACCCAAAGCTTGACGAGTATGACCTCCTACTGAAGACCATGCTGGAAAAAGTTGTTAACCTCTCTCTCAACGAATGCCAGTGGAAACAAGCCACTCTTCCTGTCAGGCTCGGTGGCTTGGGTGTCCGCACCGCCACCCAAATTGCAGTCCCAGCCTTCCTGTCTTCCTCCTCAGCATCAGATGACCTGGTTAAGGAAATTCTACCTGACACCCTGAGTGATGTAGCGGGGATACAGGACCCCCACTACACGGAATGTGACACGAAATGGGGTGCCATGACAGACCCAGCACTCAGACCAGCCATGCCGAAAGCCAAGAAACAATCCAGTTGGGACAGCCCCATTGTAGACAAAGAAGCCACAGCTTTGCTGGAGGCAGCAACAACCCCCAGTGATCGTGCACGCCTCACAGCTGTGCAGGCTCCCCATGCAGGGGACTTCCTTCTGGCAGTCCCTATGTCTGCGACAGGCACACGTCTTGATCCGCAGGAGCTCCGTATTGCAGTCGCTCTCCGCCTTGCTGCCCCTATCCACACTGTTCACAGGTGTATTTGCGGCGAGGCAGATGCTGACGAATATGGATTGCATGGCCTGCACTGTGGAAAATCGGGTGGTTGGCACACTAGACACGACGAAGTCAACGACATCATTAAAAGAAGCCTTGCCTCTGCTCAGTGTCCAGCGGAGAGAGAGCCCCGCAACCTACTGAACCGTGACTCTGTTAGCTTTGCCGGCCGACCAGACGGAATCACACTGCGTCCGTGGAAGGGTGGCAGGCAGTTAGCATGGGACTATACTTGCGTATCCACCCTGGCAACGACATACATCACCCTCTCTGCCGGCACGGCAGGAGCCGCAGCGACACACAGAGAAAAACAAAAGTCAGTCAAGTACAGGCAATTAGATCAAAGGTACAATTTCGTTCCAATAGGGTCTGAGACCCTAGGCCCATGGGGTGAGAGTGCAAGAAGGTTTCTTAAGGATCTTGGTTCCAAGCTCATTGACACCACAAGAGACCCTAGAGCAGCAAGTTTTCTCTTTCAGCGCCTCAGTGTCGCGATCCAGAGGGGAAATGCCCGCTGCATCCTCGGTTCCTGCCCGGCGTCGGAGGAGTTCGAGGAAATCTACAGCCTCTAGGAAGCGAACTTTTTCTTGTGTCCTCTTAATGTTCATTTTTTGTATAAAATCAGATATGTAACTGTATAACCTTGCATAATAAAGTGTACATCATAATAAAAAAAAAAAAGGGGGTGGTAGGAGAAGTGAACACTCTTTCGTATTCAGAGTTAAATGTCAAGTTTTTCCCTGAGTGCTCTGTGTTCCCTTCTCTGAGGCTGTGGGTCCCTATAATTACACCAGTGGTGGTACCCCCCTATATATATATATATATATATATATATATATATATATATAAGCCTATACTTGCATAAACCACAAGTGAAGATAAACAATCTTTGGACAACACCCACCAGTGGGACTCGAACCCAGAAAGCACAACTACCTTCCAGTAGCTGGCATAACTAGTATGCTTTAACCCACTACGCCATCAGACCTTACAAAAGAAGTAGATAGTTCGAGATATATATATCTCAAACATCTCTACCTCCCGAAGGCACCAGATGAGTGAGGGGTCAGTCTGCAATTTTCGTCAAGCCACTGTCAATGTGAGAGAACTCGTGTCCAGCTTATAAGCCTATACTTGCATAAACCACAAGTGAAGATAAACAATCTTTGGACAACACCCACCAGTGGGACTCGAACCCAGAAAGCACAACTACCTTCCAGTAGCTGGCATAACTAGTATGCTTTAACCCACTACGCCATCAGACCTTACAAAAGAAGTAGATAGTTCGAGATATATATATCTCAAACATCTCTACCTCCCGAAGGCACCAGATGAGTGAGGGGTCAGTCTGCAATTTTCGTCAAGCCACTGTCAATGTGAGAGAACTCGTGTCCAGCTTATAAGCCTATACTTGCATAAACCACAAGTGAAGATAAACAATCTTTGGACAACACCCACCAGTGGGACTCGAACCCAGAAAGCACAACTACCTTCCAGTAGCTGGCATAACTAGTATGCTTTAACCCACTACGCCATCAGACCTTACAAAAGAAGTAGATAGTTCGAGATATATATATCTCAAACATCTCTACCTCCCGAAGGCACCAGATGAGTGAGGGGTCAGTCTGCAATTTTCGTCAAGCCACTGTCAATGTGAGAGAACTCGTGTCCAGCTTATAAGCCTATACTTGCATAAACCACAAGTGAAGATAAACAATCTTTGGACAACACCCACCAGTGGGACTCGAACCCAGAAAGCACAACTACCTTCCAGTAGCTGGCATAACTAGTATGCTTTAACCCACTACGCCATCAGACCTTACAAAAGAAGTAGATAGTTCGAGATATATATATCTCAAACATCTCTACCTCCCGAAGGCACCAGATGAGTGAGGGGTCAGTCTGCAATTTTCGTCAAGCCACTGTCAATGTGAGAGAACTCGTGTCCAGCTTATAAGCCTATACTTGCATAAACCACAAGTGAAGATAAACAATCTTTGGACAACACCCACCAGTAGGACTCGAACCCAGAAAGCACAACTACCTTCCAGTAGCTGGCATAACTAGTATGCTTTAACCCACTACGCCATCAGACCTTACAAAAGAAGTAGATAGTTCGAGATATATATATCTCAAACATCTCTACCTCCCGAAGGCACCAGATGAGTGAGGGGTCAGTCTGCAATTTTCGTCAAGCCACTGTCAATGTGAGAGAACTCGTGTCCAGCTTATAAGCCTATACTTGCATAAACCACAAGTGAAGATAAACAATCTTTGGACAACACCCACCAGTGGGACTCGAACCCAGAAAGCACAACTACCTTCCAGTAGCTGGCATAACTAGTATGCTTTAACCCACTACGCCATCAGACCTTACAAAAGAAGTAGATAGTTCGAGATATATATATCTCAAACATCTCTACCTCCCGAAGGCACCAGATGAGTGAGGGGTCAGTCTGCAATTTTCGTCAAGCCACTGTCAATGTGAGAGAACTCGTGTCCAGCTTATAAGCCTATACTTGCATAAACCACAAGTGAAGATAAACAATCTTTGGACAACACCCACCAGTGGGACTCGAACCCAGAAAGCACAACTACCTTCCAGTAGCTGGCATAACTAGTATGCTTTAACCCACTACGCCATCAGACCTTACAAAAGAAGTAGATAGTTCGAGATATATATATCTCAAACATCTCTACCTCCCGAAGGCACCAGATGAGTGAGGGGTCAGTCTGCAATTTTCGTCAAGCCACTGTCAATGTGAGAGAACTCGTGTCCAGCTTATAAGCCTATACTTGCATAAACCACAAGTGAAGATAAACAATCTTTGGACAACACCCACCAGTGGGACTCGAACCCAGAAAGCACAACTACCTTCCAGTAGCTGGCATAACTAGTATGCTTTAACCCACTACGCCATCAGACCTTACAAAAGAAGTAGATAGTTCGAGATATATATATCTCAAACATCTCTACCTCCCGAAGGCACCAGATGAGTGAGGGGTCAGTCTGCAATTTTCGTGGTGGTGGCAGTGGACCCCCTACCGACCCTGTGGGCGGCAGTGGACCCCCTACCGACCCTGTGGGCGGCAGTGGACCCTCTACCGACCCTGTGGGCGGTAGTGGACTCCTACCGAACCTGTGGACGCCCTACCGACCCTGTGGGCGGTAGTGGATCCCTACCGACCCTGTGGGAGGTAGTGGACCCCCTACCGACACTGTGGGCGGCAGTGGACCCCTACCGACCCTGTGGACGGTAGTGGACGCCCTATCGACCTTGTGGGCGGTAGTGGACCCCATACCGACCATGTGGGTGGCAGTGGACCCCATACCGACCCTGTGGGTGGCAGTGGACCCCATACCGACCTTGTGGGTGGTAGTGAACCCCCTACCGACCCTGTGGGCGGTATTGGACCCCCCTACCAACCCTGTGGGCGGTATCGGACCCCCTACCGACCCTGTGGGCGGCAGTGGACCCTATATACTAATCCTGTTGGCGATACTGGACCTTATACTCATCCTGTGGGCGGCAATGGACGCCATACACATCCAGTGGGTGTTATTGGACCCCATACTTATTCTGTGGGTGGTTGTAGCCCCATACCCATCCTGTGGGTGATAGTGGACGCCATACTCATCCTGTGGATGGTATTAAACCCCATACCCATCCTGTGGGTGGTTGTGAGTCCCATACCCATCCTGTGGGTGGTAGTGGACGCCATACACATCCAGTGGATGGTATTGGACCCCATACCCTTCCTGTGGGTGGAAGTGATCCCCATACCCATCCTGTGGGTGGATGTGACCCCCATACCTATCTTGCGGGTGGTATTGGACCCCTTACCCACCTAACAGGTGGTATTGGACCCTATACCCATCCAATATTTGGTATAGTAGACACTATACTATGCTGTTTGCAGTAGTTTACCCCATAAACATTCCAACGTAACATCGTTTTCTGTTAGCGTTCCTACAAAACATTCTTTAAAGATTTTTAAAGCACAAACTATGGTATAAAATGTTGATTGTGAAGCACTTATTCTATGTAATAATTTATAGTGCTTATTATAATTTACTAAGAAACACTAATATTTCTCAAAACAAAACTACGAGCTATCAATAGAATGTAGCTGATCTGTAATATTCTAAGAGCATGGACAATAGTAGGTAAATTTCACAACCCATGTGGGACCTGAAAACTACAATTTTCATTATAATTGAACCAATCACGACTATTCTGCTATCTACGTTGATGGACGTAGATAGTGAGACGTAAATTGGTACGTGAGGTTGAGTTTGGGCCTTGGTAAAAAAGGTAACTGGGAATATATCACATATGTACTAAATCACATTCAACATATTGACTTTAAGCATTAAGTCATATATGTGCTGTCTTGTGTGAGAACGGGTTGTACCCAACACGTTCTCACACAAGACAGCACATATATGACTTAATGCTTAAAGTCAATATGTTGAATATGAATTAGTAAATATGTGATATATTCCCAGTTACTTTTTTTACCAAGGCCCAAACTCTTCCTCACGTACCAATTTACGTGTCACAGTACCCGTCCGTCCGTCCGTCAACATAGATAGCAGAATATTCGTGATTCGTGCTCTCAGGTAAGTTAGTAATTTAAATGCACAGTAGCAGTCCTAGGCGTTCAATCCCCGACCGCCGTCCAAGTGGTTTGGCACCATTCCTCCCCATCCCATCCCCCAGTCTTGATAAGTCAGATATATTGTTTGTTAACACATTTCTCAACAATGAACAGTCAGTTTTATCAAGCTAACATATCCTAACACAACGAGTGAGAGTATTAACTGGTCTAATTATTTTATTAGACCAGTATATATTATTAGATTATACTGGTATAATTATATATATATATATAATATATATATATATATAATATATATATATTATATATATATATATAATTATACCAGTATAATCTAATAATATATACTGGTCTAATAAAATAATTAGACCAGTTAATACTCTCACTCGTTGTGTTAGGATATGTTAGCTTGATAAAACTGACTGTTCATTGTTGAGAAATGTGTTAACAAACAATATATCTGACATTATCAAGACTGTAGCTTGCTTAGCAAAAGGAACTTTTTTTAAATTTGGGTTCAGTTTAACTACCGCTCAATGGATGAGTAATTGAGGCATAATAAAGGCACTAAGCTGATAAAATGAAAGATGGGAAAACAACATTAGAGAGATAAACTCGAGAGACGTTTTCATGTTAACCCGAAAAAATTTTGAGGAGCAAGACGGACTGCGGGTCAGGCAATTGGTCTTCATGCTATCGTGATGGGGGATCAGCCATTACACGTGTTAATGACTCTTGTATAGTTGTGTAGTTAAGGACAACAGGGTAAAGGGGTAATGGGCATTGTGGTTGATTGTTCTACCTGGGAATCCTCCACTGTTTTATATCTTATGTATGTATGTATGTATGTATGTATGTATGTATGTATGTATGTATGTATGTATGTATGTATGTATGTATGTATGTATGTATGTACTAACCTAGTTGTGGTTGCGGGGGTTGAACTTTGGCTCTTTGGTCCCGCCTCTCAACCGTCAATCAACTGATGTACAGATTCCTGAGCCTACTGGGCTCTGTCATATCTACATTTGAACCTGTATATGGAGTCAGCCTCCACCACATTACTGTCTAATGCATTCCATTTATTAACTACTCTGACACTGAAAAGTTCTTTCTATAATCTCCCTGGCTCATTTGGGTACTCAGCTTCCACCTGTGTCCCCTTCTGCGTGTACCACATGTGTTAAATAAATGTATGTATGTATGTATGTATGTATGTATGTATGTATGTATGTATGTATGTATGTATGTATGTATGTATGTATGTATGTATGTATGTATGTATGTATGTATGTAAGGAGAGAAAGAGATGAAGACCGAGACAGAGAAATAGATATAGACAGAGTCAGGGAGAGAATGTTAGACACAGAGACGGATAGATAAGGATATGCAAAATCAGTGAGAGAATGACAGAGATAGAGCGAGGAAAGAGACAGAGATTGGCTGACACAGAGAATGGCAGAAACGAGGAGAGGCAGAGACAGAGGGACAGGGACAGACGGACAGGGCCAGAGGAGGGACGGGGGAACAGAGGGGGCAGTGGGACAGAGAGGGAGACAGGGACAGAGAGGGAGACAGGGACAGAGAAGGGGACAGGAACAGAGACAGAGGGACAGGGTCAGAGAGGGGGACCGGGGGACAGAAGGAGGAGAGGGGGGCAGGAGACCAAGAGAGAGGGGACAGAGGAGAGACAGGGGATAGGAAGAGTGGGCAGGGGGACAGAGGGAGGGACAGGGACAGACAGAGAAAGACAGGAACAGGGGGGCAGAAAGGGCGGACAGGGGGACAGAGAGAGGGACAGGGGGCAGAGACAGGGACAAGGGGGACAGAGATGGATAGGGGGACTGGAGGAAAGGGAGGGGGACAGATGAAGGACAGCAGACAGAAAGAGAGGGCAGGGGGACAGAGAGGTACAGGGGACAGAGAGAAGGACAGGGGGACAGAGATGGACAGGGGGACATAGAGGAACAGGGGGACAGAGAGTGACAGGGGGACAGAGAGAGGGACAATGGGATAGAGAGGGACAGGGGGACAGAGAGATGGAAAGGGGGGACAAGGGGACAGGGGGAAAGGGATCGGGGACAGAGGACAGAAAATGTGGGCAAGGGGACAAAGTGAGGGACAGGGGGACAAAGATGGACAGGGGGACAGGAGGAAAGGGGGGGAGATGTATGAGGGGGAATGTTTGCGAGAGATGGAGAAGGGGTATTTAGAACGGTAAGTTAGAGAAGGGACAACTAAGGCGCATCATTGAAAAGCAAAGCAAATGAGCATCATTGCAGTAGCAGGAGCCACGCACATCTTCAGCCTGCGTTGTTGAGACATTGTCAATTAAGCGGTGTCCAATAGCAGTATCTTCGGTATTTAAGCGATACCTTAAAAAATACTGGAATTATTGAAAGATATTAATCCAGATATTAATCCCCTTGTGCAACGCACAAAAGAGGCAACAGCTTCTAGCTCTACAAGCGGCAATATAAAATAGAGAATAGGCGATTGTTTTCACTCATAGTGTAATAAACCCACGGACCCACCCACCCGCTGAAGCCGGAAATACCAAGACATTACTTCCGTTTAAAATTCAGCCGGAATAATCCTCAGGTATGTGGAGGATGTGGGAGGCCTTTGATCAACCGCCGACTTCCTGCCCCGTCGACGGGGCCATCAGCCCTCAGTGTGCCCTCAGCCAAATTCATGTGAAACATGTATATGTGTGTGTATTAAATATTTTTATTTATTATTTCCAAGATTTAGCTGTTAGCTCTTGGACCCCGCCTTTCTAAGCGTCGGTTGTCTAATGTACCGACTCTCGGCCTCTTTTCCTCCATTATATCTAAACAACATATATTTTTATCTAACACACACACACATCTCCAGGATGCAGCCTTTAGCAGCTTTCTGACTTCCAGGTTCCTATTTACTGCAAGGTGAATAGAGGCATTAGTGTGTGTATGTTTGTGTCTGTGTGTGTGTACTCACCTAGTTGTGCTTGCGGGGGTTGAGCTCTGGCTCTTTGGTCCCGCCTCTCAACTGTCAATCAACAGGTGTACAGGTTCCTGAGCCTATTGGGCTCTATCATATCTACACTTGAAACTGTGTATGGAGTCAGCCTCCACCACATTGCTTCCAAATGCATTCCATTTGTCAACCACTCTGACATTAAAAAAGTTCTTTCTAATATCTCTGTGGCTCATTTGGGCACTCAGTTTCCACCTGTGTCCCCTAGTGCGTGTGCCCCTTGTGTTAAACAGCCTGTCTTTATCAACCCTGTCAATTCCCTTGAGGATCTTGAATGTGGTGATCATGTCCCCCCTAACTCTTCTGTCTTCCAACGAAGTAAGGTTTAATTCCCGTAGTCTTTCCTCGTAGCTCATACCACTCAGCTCGGGTACTAGTCTGGTGGCAAACCTTTGAACCTTTTCCATTTTAGTCTTATGCTTGACTCGATATGGACTCCATGCTGGTGCCGCATACTCCAGGATTGGTCTGACATATGTGGTATATAATGTTCTGAAAGATTCCTTACACAAGTTTCTAAAGGCCGTTCTTATGTTAGCCAACCTGGCATATGCTGCTGCTGTTATCCTCTTGATATGAGCATCAGGGGACAGGTCTGGCGTGATGTACGTGTGTACGTGTGTGTGTGTATGTGTGTGTTTGTGTGTATACTCACCTAGTTGTGGTTGCGGGGGTTGAGCTCTGGCTCTTTGGTCCCATCTCTCAACTGGCAATCAACTGATGTACAGAATCCTGAGCCTACTGGGCTCTATCATATCTGCATTTGAAACTGTGTATGGAGTCAGCCTCCACCACATCACTGCCTAATGCATTCCATCTATTAACTACTCTGACACTGAAAAAGTTCTTTCTTATATATATATATATATATATATATATATATATATATATATATATATATATATATATATATATATATATATATATATATATATATATATATATATTAGTATATTTTGGTAGCAGTCTTTCCTGTAGACATATATTATTAAATATGACCGAAAAAGTAAGATTAATAATTCTAACACGAATTTTCTCAATCTTTCGTACATTATGCTTCACTGTTGGAGGTAAATCAAAAATCACTTCTCCAAAATTCATTTTTATTTCTAGTCTGACGCGACACGGGCGCGTTTCGTAAAACTTATTACATTTTCAAAGACTTCACAAATACACAACTGATTAGAACTTGCGTTTCCCTGATTTTATATCTACATTTGAGTGAGGTGGGAAGGGTGATGTGGCATTACATTTGAGTGAGGTGGGAAGGATGATGTGGCATTAACACAAGACAGAACACTAGAGGATATTAATAGGGTATTAAAAGTATCAACACAAGACAGAACAGAAACAATGGGTATTGAATAGAAGTGTTTGTAGAAAGCCTATTGGTCCATATTTCTTGATGCTTCTATATTGGAGCGGAGTCTTGAGGTGGGTAGAATATAGTTGTGCAATAATTGGCTGTTGATTGCTGGTGTTGACTTCTTGATGTGTAGTGCCTCGCAAACGTCAAGCCGCCTGCTATCGCTGTATCTATCGATGATTTCTGTGTTGTTTACTAGGATTTCTCTGGCGATGGTTTGGTTATGGGAAGAGATTATATGTTCCTTAATGGAGCCCTGTTGTTTATGCATCGTTAAACGCCTAGAAAGAGATGTTGTTGTCTTGCCTATATACTGGGTTTTTTGGAGCTTACAGTCCCCAAGTGGGCATTTGAAGGCATAGACGACGTTAGTCTCTTTTAAAGCGTTCTGTTTCGTGTCTGGAGAGTTTCTCATGAGTAGGCTGGCCGTTTTTCTGGTTTTATAGTAAATCGTCAGTTGTATCCTCTGATTTTTGTCTGTAGGGATAACGTTTCTATTAACAATATCTTTCAGGACCCTTTCCTCTGTTTTATGAGCTGTGGAAAAGAAGTTCCTGTAAAATAGTCTAATAGGGGGTATAGGTGTTGTGTTAGTTGTCTCTTCGGAGGTTGCATGGCTTTTCACTTTCCTTCTTATGATGTCTTCGATGAAACCATTGGAGAAGCCGTTATTGACTAGAACCTGCCTTACCCTACAGAGTTCTTCGTCGACTTGCTTCCATTCTGAGCTGTGGCTGAGAGCACGGTCGACGTATGCGTTAACAACACTCCTCTTGTACCTGTCAGGGCAGTCGCTGTTGGCATTTAGGCACATTCCTATGTTTGTTTCCTTTGTGTAGACTGCAGTGTGGAAACCTCCGCCCTTTTCCATGACTGTTACATCTAGAAAAGGCAGCTTCCCATCCTTTTCCGTCTCGTAAGTGAAACGCAGCACGGAACTCTGCTCAAATGCCTCCTTCAGCTCCTGCAGATGTCTGACATCAGGTACCTGTGTAAAAATGTCGTCAACATACCTGCAGTATATGGCCGGTTTCAAGTTCATGTCGACTAAGACTTTTTGCTCGATGGTACCCATGTAGAAGTTTGCAAACAGGACACCTAGGGGAGAACCCATGGCGACCCCATCTACTTGCTTATACATGTGCCCATCCGGGCTCAAGAAGGGTGCCTCTTTAGTACAAGCTTGGAGTAGTTTCCTCAGAATACTTTCTGGCATGTCAAGAGGAGTACAGGCTGGATCACGATACACTCTGTCGGCTATCATTCCGATTGTCTCGTCCACAGGTACGTTGGTAAACAGCGATTCTACGTCCAACGAGGCTCTTATCCCTGTGGCCCGTGCGCCCCGCAGTAAGTCCACAAATTCCTTTGGAGACTTCAGGCTGAAGGCGCAAGGAACATAAGGAGTCAGCAGGCCGTTGAGTCGCTTCGCCAATCTGTACGTGGGTGTGGGTATCTGGCTAATGATTGGCCGAAGTGGGTTTCCAGGCTTGTGCGTCTTGACATTTCCATACGCATATCCAGGTTTATATTCCCCAATGATCTTTGGCAGGTGGAGTCCGGATTTCTTGGCGTTCACAGTTTTGATCAGTTTGTTGACCTTTGCTTTTAATTCGGCTGTAGTGTCCTTCGTTACCCTTTGGAACTTAGTTTGGTCAGAGAGTATGATGTTCATTTTCGCCAGATATTCGTCTTTTTTAAGAATGACATATATTGGCGACTTGTCACCTCTCCTGACAACTATCTCCTTGTTCTCACGAAGGCTTTTAGCTGCCGCTCTAAGCTCGGGGGACAGTATGGTGCTTCTGTAGTTGCCTCGATTCTTTCCTCCTTCTGCAATAAGTTCTGCTTGTAAGGTATCTTTGGTAGTGACCTTCTTTTGTGTCTCGAGGTCGAATATGTCGTCCAACAGAATTTCCAACTCCACTTTCCGGGCCATTTCACTCGGTCTGGACATAACATGACAGTTTATGCCCAGATTTAGGAGAGTGACTTGGTCCTCAGTGAGGTTAATTCCTGCAAGGTTCAGGAAGCCATCTCTTGGTCGTGGAATTGCCATAGGTCCTCCATATAATGTTGTTAGTTTCTTGATAATCCTTGTTTCAGTGCTGAGGTGATGTTGGTCTGTGAGGATGTCGAGGTGTTGTTCAATGCGGGTACGGATACTATGGTCGATGTTGCTATTTCTCCACTCGTTTGTAGCATGAAGTAGTTGCGTTTTTTTGTCTTTGATTTCATTCTCTGCCTTGTATATCTGATCACGAATCAGATCCTGGCGATATTTTATCGTGAAGGCTTGATTCCTTGCTGCTGGGTCGTGCACTTTAACATTAGTATATTTTGGTAGCAGTCTTTCCTGTAGACATATATTATTAAATATGACCGAAAAAGTAAGATTAATAATTCTAACACGAATTTTCTCAATCTTTCGTACATTATGCTTCACTGTTGGAGGTAAATCAAAAATCACTTCTCCAAAATTCATTTTTATTTCTAGTCTGACGCGACACGGGCGCGTTTCGTAAAACTTATTACATTTTCAAAGACTTCACAAATACACAACTGATTAGAACTTGCGTTTCCCTGATTTTATATCTACATTTGAGTGAGGTGGGAAGGGTGATGTGGCATTACATTTGAGTGAGGTGGGAAGGATGATGTGGCATTAACACAAGACAGAACACTAGAGGATATTAATAGGGTATTAAAAGTATCAACACAAGACAGAACAGAAACAATGGGTATTGAATAGAAGTGTTTGTAGAAAGCCTATTGGTCCATATTTCTTGATGCTTCTATATTGGAGCGGAGTCTTGAGGTGGGTAGAATATAGTTGTGCAATAATTGGCTGTTGATTGCTGGTGTTGACTTCTTGATGTGTAGTGCCTCGCAAACGTCAAGCCGCCTGCTATCGCTGTATCTATCGATGATTTCTGTGTTGTTTACTAGGATTTCTCTGGCGATGGTTTGGTTATGGGAAGAGATTATATGTTCCTTAATGGAGCCCTGTTGTTTATGCATCGTTAAACGCCTAGAAAGAGATGTTGTTGTCTTGCCTATATACTGGGTTTTTTGGAGCTTACAGTCCCCAAGTGGGCATTTGAAGGCATAGACGACGTTAGTCTCTTTTAAAGCGTTCTGTTTCGTGTCTGGAGAGTTTCTCATGAGTAGGCTGGCCGTTTTTCTGGTTTTATAGTAAATCGTCAGTTGTATCCTCTGATTTTTGTCTGTAGGGATAACGTTTCTATTAACAATATCTTTCAGGACCCTTTCCTCTGTTTTATGAGCTGTGGAAAAGAAGTTCCTGTAAAATAGTCTAATAGGGGGTATAGGTGTTGTGTTAGTTGTCTCTTCGGAGGTTGCATGGCTTTTCACTTTCCTTCTTATGATGTCTTCGATGAAACCATTGGAGAAGCCGTTATTGACTAGAACCTGCCTTACCCTACAGAGTTCTTCGTCGACTTGCTTCCATTCTGAGCTGTGGCTGAGAGCACGGTCGACGTATGCGTTAACAACACTCCTCTTGTACCTGTCAGGGCAGTCGCTGTTGGCATTTAGGCACATTCCTATGTTTGTTTCCTTTGTGTAGACTGCAGTGTGGAAACCTCCGCCCTTTTCCATGACTGTTACATCTAGAAAAGGCAGCTTCCCATCCTTTTCCGTCTCGTAAGTGAAACGCAGCACGGAACTCTGCTCAAATGCCTCCTTCAGCTCCTGCAGATGTCTGACATCAGGTACCTGTGTAAAAATGTCGTCAACATACCTGCAGTATATGGCCGGTTTCAAGTTCATGTCGACTAAGACTTTTTGCTCGATGGTACCCATGTAGAAGTTTGCAAACAGGACACCTAGGGGAGAACCCATGGCGACCCCATCTACTTGCTTATACATGTGCCCATCCGGGCTCAAGAAGGGTGCCTCTTTAGTACAAGCTTGGAGTAGTTTCCTCAGAATACTTTCTGGCATGTCAAGAGGAGTACAGGCTGGATCACGATACACTCTGTCGGCTATCATTCCGATTGTCTCGTCCACAGGTACGTTGGTAAACAGCGATTCTACGTCCAACGAGGCTCTTATCCCTGTGGCCCGTGCGCCCCGCAGTAAGTCCACAAATTCCTTTGGAGACTTCAGGCTGAAGGCGCAAGGAACATAAGGAGTCAGCAGGCCGTTGAGTCGCTTCGCCAATCTGTACGTGGGTGTGGGTATCTGGCTAATGATTGGCCGAAGTGGGTTTCCAGGCTTGTGCGTCTTGACATTTCCATACGCATATCCAGGTTTATATTCCCCAATGATCTTTGGCAGGTGGAGTCCGGATTTCTTGGCGTTCACAGTTTCGATCAGTTTGTTGACCTTTGCTTTTAATTCGGCTGTAGTGTCCTTCGTTACCCTTTGGAACTTAGTTTGGTCAGAGAGTATGATGTTCATTTTCGCCAGATATTCGTCTTTTTTAAGAATGACATATATTGGCGACTTGTCACCTCTCCTGACAACTATCTCCTTGTTCTCACGAAGGCTTTTAGCTGCCGCTCTAAGCTCGGGGGACAGTATGGTGCTTCTGTAGTTGCCTCGATTCTTTCCTCCTTCTGCAATAAGTTCTGCTTGTAAGGTATCTTTGGTAGTGACCTTCTTTTGTGTCTCGAGGTCGAATATGTCGTCCAACAGAATTTCCAACTCCACTTTCCGGGCCATTTCACTCGGTCTGGACATAACATGACAGTTTATGCCCAGATTTAGGAGAGTGACTTGGTCCTCAGTGAGGTTAATTCCTGCAAGGTTCAGGAAGCCATCTCTTGGTCGTGGAATTGCCATAGGTCCTCCATATAATGTTGTTAGTTTCTTGATAATCCTTGTTTCAGTGCTGAGGTGATGTTGGTCTGTGAGGATGTCGAGGTGTTGTTCAATGCGGGTACGGATACTATGGTCGATGTTGCTATTTCTCCACTCGTTTGTAGCATGAAGTAGTTGCGTTTTTTTGTCTTTGATTTCATTCTCTGCCTTGTATATCTGATCACGAATCAGATCCTGGCGATATTTTATCGTGAAGGCTTGATTCCTTGCTGCTGGGTCGTGCACTTTAACATTAGTATATTTTGGTAGCAGTCTTTCCTGTAGACATATATTATTAAATATGACCGAAAAAGTAAGATTAATAATTCTAACACGAATTTTCTCAATCTTTCGTACATTATGCTTCACTGTTGGAGGTAAATCAAAAATCACTTCTCCAAAATTCATTTTTATTTCTAGTCTGACGCGACACGGGCGCGTTTCGTAAAACTTATTACATTTTCAAAGACTTCACAAATACACAACTGATTAGAACTTGCGTTTCCCTGATTTTATATCTACATTTGAGTGAGGTGGGAAGGGTGATGTGGCATTACATTTGAGTGAGGTGGGAAGGATGATGTGGCATTAACACAAGACAGAACACTAGAGGATATTAATAGGGTATTAAAAGTATCAACACAAGACAGAACAGAAACAATGGGTATTGAATAGAAGTGTTTGTAGAAAGCCTATTGGTCCATATTTCTTGATGCTTCTATATTGGAGCGGAGTCTTGAGGTGGGTAGAATATAGTTGTGCAATAATTGGCTGTTGATTGCTGGTGTTGACTTCTTGATGTGTAGTGCCTCGCAAACGTCAAGCCGCCTGCTATCGCTGTATCTATCGATGATTTCTGTGTTGTTTACTAGGATTTCTCTGGCGATGGTTTGGTTATGGGAAGAGATTATATGTTCCTTAATGGAGCCCTGTTGTTTATGCATCGTTAAACGCCTAGAAAGAGATGTTGTTGTCTTGCCTATATACTGGGTTTTTTGGAGCTTACAGTCCCCAAGTGGGCATTTGAAGGCATAGACGACGTTAGTCTCTTTTAAAGCGTTCTGTTTCGTGTCTGGAGAGTTTCTCATGAGTAGGCTGGCCGTTTTTCTGGTTTTATAGTAAATCGTCAGTTGTATCCTCTGATTTTTGTCTGTAGGGATAACGTTTCTATTAACAATATCTTTCAGGACCCTTTCCTCTGTTTTATGAGCTGTGGAAAAGAAGTTCCTGTAAAATAGTCTAATAGGGGGTATAGGTGTTGTGTTAGTTGTCTCTTCGGAGGTTGCATGGCTTTTCACTTTCCTTCTTATGATGTCTTCGATGAAACCATTGGAGAAGCCGTTATTGACTAGAACCTGCCTTACCCTACAGAGTTCTTCGTCGACTTGCTTCCATTCTGAGCTGTGGCTGAGAGCACGGTCGACGTATGCGTTAACAACACTCCTCTTGTACCTGTCAGGGCAGTCGCTGTTGGCATTTAGGCACATTCCTATGTTTGTTTCCTTTGTGTAGACTGCAGTGTGGAAACCTCCGCCCTTTTCCATGACTGTTACATCTAGAAAAGGCAGCTTCCCATCCTTTTCCGTCTCGTAAGTGAAACGCAGCACGGAACTCTGCTCAAATGCCTCCTTCAGCTCCTGCAGATGTCTGACATCAGGTACCTGTGTAAAAATGTCGTCAACATACCTGCAGTATATGGCCGGTTTCAAGTTCATGTCGACTAAGACTTTTTGCTCGATGGTACCCATGTAGAAGTTTGCAAACAGGACACCTAGGGGAGAACCCATGGCGACCCCATCTACTTGCTTATACATGTGCCCATCCGGGCTCAAGAAGGGTGCCTCTTTAGTACAAGCTTGGAGTAGTTTCCTCAGAATACTTTCTGGCATGTCAAGAGGAGTACAGGCTGGATCACGATACACTCTGTCGGCTATCATTCCGATTGTCTCGTCCACAGGTACGTTGGTAAACAGCGATTCTACGTCCAACGAGGCTCTTATCCCTGTGGCCCGTGCGCCCCGCAGTAAGTCCACAAATTCCTTTGGAGACTTCAGGCTGAAGGCGCAAGGAACATAAGGAGTCAGCAGGCCGTTGAGTCGCTTCGCCAATCTGTACGTGGGTGTGGGTATCTGGCTAATGATTGGCCGAAGTGGGTTTCCAGGCTTGTGCGTCTTGACATTTCCATACGCATATCCAGGTTTATATTCCCCAATGATCTTTGGCAGGTGGAGTCCGGATTTCTTGGCGTTCACAGTTTCGATCAGTTTGTTGACCTTTGCTTTTAATTCGGCTGTAGTGTCCTTCGTTACCCTTTGGAACTTAGTTTGGTCAGAGAGTATGATGTTCATTTTCGCCAGATATTCGTCTTTTTTAAGAATGACATATATTGGCGACTTGTCACCTCTCCTGACAACTATCTCCTTGTTCTCACGAAGGCTTTTAGCTGCCGCTCTAAGCTCGGGGGACAGTATGGTGCTTCTGTAGTTGCCTCGATTCTTTCCTCCTTCTGCAATAAGTTCTGCTTGTAAGGTATCTTTGGTAGTGACCTTCTTTTGTGTCTCGAGGTCGAATATGTCGTCCAACAGAATTTCCAACTCCACTTTCCGGGCCATTTCACTCGGTCTGGACATAACATGACAGTTTATGCCCAGATTTAGGAGAGTGACTTGGTCCTCAGTGAGGTTAATTCCTGCAAGGTTCAGGAAGCCATCTCTTGGTCGTGGAATTGCCATAGGTCCTCCATATAATGTTGTTAGTTTCTTGATAATCCTTGTTTCAGTGCTGAGGTGATGTTGGTCTGTGAGGATGTCGAGGTGTTGTTCAATGCGGGTACGGATACTATGGTCGATGTTGCTATTTCTCCACTCGTTTGTAGCATGAAGTAGTTGCGTTTTTTTGTCTTTGATTTCATTCTCTGCCTTGTATATCTGATCACGAATCAGATCCTGGCGATATTTTATCGTGAAGGCTTGATTCCTTGCTGCTGGGTCGTGCACTTTAACATTAGTATATTTTGGTAGCAGTCTTTCCTGTAGACATATATTATTAAATATGACCGAAAAAGTAAGATTAATAATTCTAACACGAATTTTCTCAATCTTTCGTACATTATGCTTCACTGTTGGAGGTAAATCAAAAATCACTTCTCCAAAATTCATTTTTATTTCTAGTCTGACGCGACACGGGCGCGTTTCGTAAAACTTATTACATTTTCAAAGACTTCACAAATACACAACTGATTAGAACTTGCGTTTCCCTGATTTTATATCTACATTTGAGTGAGGTGGGAAGGGTGATGTGGCATTACATTTGAGTGAGGTGGGAAGGATGATGTGGCATTAACACAAGACAGAACACTAGAGGATATTAATAGGGTATTAAAAGTATCAACACAAGACAGAACAGAAACAATGGGTATTGAATAGAAGTGTTTGTAGAAAGCCTATTGGTCCATATTTCTTGATGCTTCTATATTGGAGCGGAGTCTTGAGGTGGGTAGAATATAGTTGTGCAATAATTGGCTGTTGATTGCTGGTGTTGACTTCTTGATGTGTAGTGCCTCGCAAACGTCAAGCCGCCTGCTATCGCTGTATCTATCGATGATTTCTGTGTTGTTTACTAGGATTTCTCTGGCGATGGTTTGGTTATGGGAAGAGATTATATGTTCCTTAATGGAGCCCTGTTGTTTATGCATCGTTAAACGCCTAGAAAGAGATGTTGTTGTCTTGCCTATATACTGGGTTTTTTGGAGCTTACAGTCCCCAAGTGGGCATTTGAAGGCATAGACGACGTTAGTCTCTTTTAAAGCGTTCTGTTTCGTGTCTGGAGAGTTTCTCATGAGTAGGCTGGCCGTTTTTCTGGTTTTATAGTAAATCGTCAGTTGTATCCTCTGATTTTTGTCTGTAGGGATAACGTTTCTATTAACAATATCTTTCAGGACCCTTTCCTCTGTTTTATGAGCTGTGGAAAAGAAGTTCCTGTAAAATAGTCTAATAGGGGGTATAGGTGTTGTGTTAGTTGTCTCTTCGGAGGTTGCATGGCTTTTCACTTTCCTTCTTATGATGTCTTCGATGAAACCATTGGAGAAGCCGTTATTGACTAGAACCTGCCTTACCCTACAGAGTTCTTCGTCGACTTGCTTCCATTCTGAGCTGTGGCTGAGAGCACGGTCGACGTATGCGTTAACAACACTCCTCTTGTACCTGTCAGGGCAGTCGCTGTTGGCATTTAGGCACATTCCTATGTTTGTTTCCTTTGTGTAGACTGCAGTGTGGAAACCTCCGCCCTTTTCCATGACTGTTACATCTAGAAAAGGCAGCTTCCCATCCTTTTCCGTCTCGTAAGTGAAACGCAGCACGGAACTCTGCTCAAATGCCTCCTTCAGCTCCTGCAGATGTCTGACATCAGGTACCTGTGTAAAAATGTCGTCAACATACCTGCAGTATATGGCCGGTTTCAAGTTCATGTCGACTAAGACTTTTTGCTCGATGGTACCCATGTAGAAGTTTGCAAACAGGACACCTAGGGGAGAACCCATGGCGACCCCATCTACTTGCTTATACATGTGCCCATCCGGGCTCAAGAAGGGTGCCTCTTTAGTACAAGCTTGGAGTAGTTTCCTCAGAATACTTTCTGGCATGTCAAGAGGAGTACAGGCTGGATCACGATACACTCTGTCGGCTATCATTCCGATTGTCTCGTCCACAGGTACGTTGGTAAACAGCGATTCTACGTCCAACGAGGCTCTTATCCCTGTGGCCCGTGCGCCCCGCAGTAAGTCCACAAATTCCTTTGGAGACTTCAGGCTGAAGGCGCAAGGAACATAAGGAGTCAGCAGGCCGTTGAGTCGCTTCGCCAATCTGTACGTGGGTGTGGGTATCTGGCTAATGATTGGCCGAAGTGGGTTTCCAGGCTTGTGCGTCTTGACATTTCCATACGCATATCCAGGTTTATATTCCCCAATGATCTTTGGCAGGTGGAGTCCGGATTTCTTGGCGTTCACAGTTTCGATCAGTTTGTTGACCTTTGCTTTTAATTCGGCTGTAGTGGAATTAAATTGGGGAATATAAACCTGGATATGCGTATGGAAATGTCAAGACGCACAAGCCTGGAAACCCACTTCGGCCAATCATTAGCCAGATACCCACACCCACGTACAGATTGGCGAAGCGACTCAACGGCCTGCTGACTCCTTATGTTCCTTGCGCCTTCAGCCTGAAGTCTCCAAAGGAATTTGTGGACTTACTGCGGGGCGCACGGGCCACAGGGATAAGAGCCTCGTTGGACGTAGAATCGCTGTTTACCAACGTACCTGTGGACGAGACAATCGGAATGATAGCCGACAGAGTGTATCGTGATCCAGCCTGTACTCCTCTTGACATGCCAGAAAGTATTCTGAGGAAACTACTCCAAGCTTGTACTAAAGAGGCACCCTTCTTGAGCCCGGATGGGCACATGTATAAGCAAGTAGATGGGGTCGCCATGGGTTCTCCCCTAGGTGTCCTGTTTGCAAACTTCTACATGGGTACCATCGAGCAAAAAGTCTTAGTCGACATGAACTTGAAACCGGCCATATACTGCAGGTATGTTGACGACATTTTTACACAGGTACCTGATGTCAGACATCTGCAGGAGCTGAAGGAGGCATTTGAGCAGAGTTCCGTGCTGCGTTTCACTTACGAGACGGAAAAGGATGGGAAGCTGCCTTTTCTAGATGTAACAGTCATGGAAAAGGGCGGAGGTTTCCACACTGCAGTCTACACAAAGGAAACAAACATAGGAATGTGCCTAAATGCCAACAGCGACTGCCCTGACAGGTACAAGAGGAGTGTTGTTAACGCATACGTCGACCGTGCTCTCAGCCACAGCTCAGAATGGAAGCAAGTCGACGAAGAACTCTGTAGGGTAAGGCAGGTTCTAGTCAATAACGGCTTCTCCAATGGTTTCATCGAAGACATCATAAGAAGGAAAGTGAAAAGCCATGCAACCTCCGAAGAGACAACTAACACAACACCTATACCCCCTATTAGACTATTTTACAGGAACTTCTTTTCCACAGCTCATAAAACAGAGGAAAGGGTCCTGAAAGATATTGTTAATAGAAACGTTATCCCTACAGACAAAAATCAGAGGATACAACTGACGATTTACTATAAAACCAGAAAAACGGCCAGCCTACTCATGAGAAACTCTCCAGACACGAAACAGAACGCTTTAAAAGAGACTAACGTCGTCTATGCCTTCAAATGCCCACTTGGGGACTGTAAGCTCCAAAAACCCCAGTATATAGGCAAGACAACAACATCTCTTTCTAGGCGTTTAACGATGCATAAACAACAGGGCTCCATTAAGGAACATATAATCTCTTCCCATAACCAAACCATCGCCAGAGAAATCCTAGTAAACAACACAGAAATCATCGATAGATAGAGCGATAGCAGGCGGCTTGACGTTTGCGAGGCACTACACATCAAGAAGTCAACACCAGCAATCAACAGCCAATTATTGCACAACTATATTCTACCCACCTCAAGACTCCGCTCCAATATAGAAGCATCAAGAAATATGGACCAATAGGCTTTCTACAAACACTTCTATTCAATACCCATTGTTTCTGTTCTGTCTTGTGTTGATACTTTTAATACCCTATTAATATCCTCTAGTGTTCTGTCTTGTGTTAATGCCACATCATCCTTCCCACCTCACTCAAATGTAATGCCACATCACCCTTCCCACCTCACTCAAATGTAGATATAAAATCAGGGAAACGCAAGTTCTAATCAGTTGTGTATTTGTGAAGTCTTTGAAAATGTAATAAGTTTTACGAAACGCGCCCGTGTCGCGTCAGACTAGAAATAAAAATGAATTTTGGAGAAGTGATTTTTGATTTACCTCCAACAGTGAAGCATAATGTACGAAAGATTGAGAAAATTCGTGTTAGAATTATTAATCTTACTTTTTCGGTCATATTTAATAATATATATATATATATATATATATATATATATATATATATATATATATATATATATATATATATATATATGTCGTACCTAATAGCCAGAACGCACTTCTCAGCCTACTATGCAAGACCCAATTCGCCTAATAAGCCAACTTTTCATGAATTAATTGTTTTTCGACTACCTAACCTACCTAACCTAACCTAACCTAACTTTTTCGGCTACCTAACCTAACCTAACCTATAAAGATAGGTTAGGTTAGGTTAGGTAGGGTTGGTTAGGTTTGGTCATATATCTACGTTAATTTTAACTCCAATAAAAAAAAATTGACCTCATACATAATGAAATGGGTAGCTTTATCATTTCATAAGAAAAAAATTAGAGAAAATATATTAATTCAGGAAAACTTGGCTTATTAGGCAAATCGGGCCTTGCATAGTAGGCTGAGAAGTACGTTCTGGCTATTAGGTACGACATATATATATATATATATATATATATATATATATATATATATATATATATATATATATATATATATATATTATATAATTTCGTAAACCTCACCCTGTAAACATTCATGTTTCTACATGTTAAACAAGCTACGAGGATGAGGGAAGGGGATGTTCCCTCCATGCTGGATATTATATTTACCAGGAAAGAGAAAGATATATTTATCATTCGGTACCTCCCTCCTTTGGTACCTCCCTTTTCCTCCTTTCAGTACCTCCCTCCTTTTACCCAAGTGACATTGTCACTTGGGTAAAAGTGACCATGTCTTTTTGGGAATAAAGCATGCAATGCATTATAATCTGGAAGAAAATGAGCTTGAAGCAGTTGAAAAACCTGACTTGTGGAGAGGTCATTATGGGGAACTCAGATATTTCCTTAAGGAATTTGACAAACACTTGCTGTTAGGACATGAAGTAAATGAGATGTATGTCAAGTTTTGTGAAATATATGATAATGGCACAACAAAATTTATACTAAAGCAGAGATGCAGAACTAGGAAAAAGGGAAAAATTGCCCAAACATACAAGCAATACAAAGATGCGAGAAACAACAATAGCAGTAAGGAGAGGGGCAGAAAGACTATGACTTTCGGTCATATTCAACAACACAAATATACATACACACACACACATTATTGGAAAAAATTGGAATTGGAATATTGGAAAAAATAATTAAAACTAAATGGGTAGAACACCTGGAGAGAAATGATATAATTTCAGACAGACAGTATGGGTTTCGATTTGGAAGATCCTGTGTATCGAATTTACTCAGTTTCTATGATCGAGCAACAGATATATTACAGGAAAGAGATGGTTGGGTTGACTGCATCTATCTGGACCTAAAAAAGGCATTCGACAGAGTTCCACATAGAGAGGTTGTTCTGGAAACTGGAAAATATTGGAGGGGTGACAGGTAAGCTTCTAACATGGATGCAAAATTTTCTGACTGATAGAAAAATGAGGGCAGTAATCAGAGGCAATGTATCGGACTGGAGAAATGTCACAAGTGGAGTACCACAGGGTTCAGTTCTTGCACCAGTGATGTTTATTGTCTACATAAATGATCTACCAGTTGGTACACAGAATTACATGAACATGTTTGCTGATGATGCTAAGATAATAGGAAGGATAAGAAATTTAGATGATTGTCATGCCCTTCAAGAAAACCTGGATAAAATAAGTATATGGAGCACCACTTGGCAAATGGAATTTAATGTTAATAAATGCCATGTTAAGGAATGTGGAACAGGAGAACATAGACCCCACACAACCTATACATTATGTGAGAAATCTTTAAAGAATTCTGATAAAGAAAGAGATCTAGGGGTGGTTCTAGATAGAAAACTATCACCTGAGGACCACATAAAGAATATTGTGCGAGAAGCCTATGCTACGCTTTCTAACTTTAGAATTGCGTTTAAATACATGGATGGTGATATACTAAAGAAATTGTTCATGACTTTTGTTACGCCAAAGCTAGAATATGCAGCTGTTGTGTGGTGCCCAACAACAGAAGTTGGCCCATATCTTAAAAAGCACATCAACAAACTGGAAAAGGTGCAAAGACATGCTACTAAGTGGCTCCCAGAACCGAAGGGCAAGAGCTACGAGGAGAGGTTAGAGGCATTAAATATGCCAAAACTAAAAGACAGAAGAAAGAGGTGATATGATCACTACATACAAAATAGTAACAGGAATTGATAAAATCGACAGGGAAGATTTCCTGAGACCTGGAACTTCAAGAACAGGAGGTCATAGATTGAAACTAGCTTAACACAGATGCTAAAGAAATATAAGAAAATTCACTTTCGCAAATAGAGTGGTAGACGGTTGGAACAAGTTAGGTGAGAAGGTGGTGGAGGCCAAGACTGTCAGTAGTTTCAAAGCGTTATATGACAAAGAGTGCTGGGAAGACTGTCTCATCCTGTAACTACACTTCGGTAATTACACACACACAATATATATATATATATATATATATATATATATATATATATATATATATATATATATATATATATATATATATATATATGTCGTACCTAGTAGCCAGAACGCACTTTTCAGCCTACTATGCAAGGCCCGATTTGATTTGCCTAATAAGCCAAGTTTTCATGAATTAATATATTTTCTCTATTTTTTTCTTATGAAATGATAAAGCTATCCATTTCATTATGTAGGAGGTCAATTCTTTTTTTATTGGAGTTAAAATTAATATAGATATATGACCGAACCTAACCAACCCTACCTAACCTATCTTTATAGGTTAGGTTAGGTAGCTGAAAATGTTACGTTAGGTAGTCGAAAAAACATTAATTCATGAAAACTTGGCTTATTAGGCAAATCGGGCCTTGCATAGTAGGCTGAGATGTGCGTTCTGGCTACTAGGTACGACACATTATATATATATTTATATATAATTATTTTATATATATATATATATATATATATATATATATATATATATTTATTTATTTATATATATATATATATTTATATATATATATATATATATATATATATATATATATATATATATATATATGTCGTACCTAGTAGCCAGAACGCACTTCTCAGCCTACTATGCAAGGCCCGATTTGCCTAATAAGCCAAGTTTTCCTGAATTAATATATTTTCTCTAATTTTTTTCTTATGAAATGATAAAGCAAGCCATTTCATTATGTATGAGGTCAATTTTATTTTATTGGAGTTAAAATTAACGTAGATATATGACCGAACCTAACCAACCCTACCTAACCTAACCTAACCTATCTTTAAAGGTTAGGTTAGGTTAGGTAGCCGAAAAAGTTAGGTTAGGTTAGGTTAGGTAGGTTAGGTAGTCGAAAAAACATTAATTCATGAAAACTTGGCATATTAGGCAAATCGGGCCTTGCATAGTAGGCTGAGAAGTGCGTTCTGGCTACTAGGTACGACATATATATATATATATATATATATATATATATATATATATATATGTCGTACCTAGTAGCCAGAACGCACTTCTCAGCCTACTATGCAAGGCCCGATTTGCCTAATAAGCCAAGTTTTCATGAATTAATTGTTTTTCGACTACCTAACCTAACCTAACCTAACATTTTCGGCTACCTAACCTATAAAGATAGGTTAGGTTAGGTTAGGTAGGGTTGGTTAGGTTCGGTCATATATCTACGTTAATTTTAACTCCAATAAAAAAAAATTGACCTCATACATAATGAAATGGGTATCTTTATAATTTCATAAGAAAAAAATTAGAGAAAATATATTAATCCAGGAAAACTTGGCTTATTAGGCAAATCGGGCCTTGCATAGTAGGCTGAGAAGTGCGTTCTGGCTACTAGGTACGACAAATATATATATATATGTCGTACCTAGTAGCCAGAACTCACTTTTTGGCCTACTATTCAAGGCCCGATTTGCCTAATAAGCCAAGTTTTCATGAATTAATATATTTTTTCTAATTTTTTCTTATGAAATGATAAAGCTACCCATTTCATTATGTATGAGGTCAATTTTCTTTTATTGGAGTTAAAATTAACGTAGATATATGACCGAACCTAACCAACCCTACCTAACCTAACCTAACCTATCTTTATAGGTTAGGTTTGGTTAGGTAGCCGAAAAAGTTAGGTTAGGTTAGGTTAGGTAGGTTAGGTAGTCGAAAAACAATTAATTCATGAAAACTTGGCTTATTAGGCAAATCGGGCCTTGAATAGTAGGCCAAAAAGTGAGTTCTGGCTACTAGGTACGACATATATATATATATATATATATATATATATGTCGTACCTAGTAGCCAGAACGCACTTGTCAGCCTACTATGCAAGGCCCGATTTGCCTAATAAGCCAAGTTTTCATGAATTAATTGTTTTTCGACTACCTAACCTACCTAACCTAACCTAACCTAACTTTTTCGGCTACCTAACCAAACCTAACCTATAAAGATAGGTTAGGTTAGGTTAGGTAGGGTTGGTTAGGTTCGGTCATATATCTACGTTAATTTTAACTCCAATAAAAAAAAATTGACCTCATACATAATGAAATGGGTAGCTTTATCATTTCATAAGAAAAAAATTAGAGAAAATATATTAATTCAGGAAAACTTGGCTTATTAGGCAAATCGGGCCTTGCATAGTAGGCCCAGAAGTGCGTTCTGGCTACTAGGTACGACATATATATATATGTCGTACCTAGTAGCCAGAACTCACTTCTCAGCCTACTATTCAAGGCCCGATTTGCCTAATAAGCCAAGTTTTCCTGAATTAATATATTTACTATAATTTTTTTCTTATGAAATGATAAAGCAACCCTTTTCTCTATGTATGAGGTCAATTTTTTTTTATTGGAGTTAAAATTAACGTAGATATATGACCGAACCTAACCAACCCTACCTATCCTAACCTAACTTATATTTATAGGTAAGGTTAGGTTAGGTAGCCAAAAAAAGCTAGGTTAGGTTAGGTTAGGTAGGTTAGGTAGACGAAAAAACATTAATTCATGAAAACTTGGCTTATTAGGCAAATCGGGCCTTGAATAGTAGGCTGAGAAGTGCGTTCTGGCTATTAGGTACGACATATATATATATATATATATATATATATATATATATATATATATATATATATATATATATATATATATATCGGACAATTAGTAAAAAAAAAAAAAAAAAATTAAATTATTTTACCTTGTACCTAGATCCACCAGGCCTGTTTGGTGCATGTTTCAGTACTTCAGAAATCTGGAAGGTCACATCCTCCTCCTCAACTTGTGGATGTGCGTTGATAGATGATTCTGTAAAATTAAGTTATTTATATAATAATAAATTCAGTATAACAATAATATTCTGTAAAATTAAAAGTAATTTATACATCAATCAGATAAAACTCTCCAGAGATGGTGATACACAACATATAAAGGACAAGTTTCAGAACAAAATATGCATTTAGGAATAAGGTTTTGTACATGTAGGTAGCACATGAGAAAATAAGAGGAAGGTGATCAAGTTTATATTAACATGTTAATGACTTTGTTAAGGCTTTGCAAGAATGAAAAAATATTAATAATATAATATCACCTACCAATTAATTGTACATCATTTATAAGTCAATTATTTGCATTATTATTATTCAATACTAATGATATAAAAATGCATTTTGTAATCTACTATTTATGCAAGTATTAAGCACAGGATAATGAAATAAACTGCAAAATACTGTAATGGATAAACCAATTAAGTTTACATTTTCCTATAGATAAGTCAGTCAGTTCTATTAGCAGCAGAGAACAATTATGCCCAACCTCTATTAAATGAAACAATCTTAAGAGCAAGTGATAGAAATATAATCATTTATGCTTGGGAAAATATTATGGAATGGTTCCAAATATGAAAAATATTAAGTTTTTGGGTTAAAAATTTTTAATTTAAAATTTAAATTTTTAAGTGAATTTTAAACTTTAAAAAAATTATTTAATTTTTTGGTTACTTACTTAAAATAACATTATATAGTTCTTGTTTTTGTAGAAATGCCAATTTCTTCTTTTGCCCTTCCAGACTGTATAGTGACCACAGGCCGTTTGTTCATATCTTCATTATTCTTCGAACCGTGGTTGCACAATCAGACCCACGTACACTGGTTAAAAGCATCACCTAAAAGCAACAACAAAAATGTAGTACACTGACGAATTTTGAATATGAATATGAATATGAATATGAATATGAATATATATATATATATATATGTCGTACCTAGTAGCCAGAACTCACTTTTTGGCCTACTATTCAAGGCCCGATTTGCCTAATAAGCCAAGTTTTCCTGAATTAATATATTTTTTCTAATTTTTTTCTTATGAAATGATAAAGCTACCCATTTCATTTTGTATGAGGTCAATTTTTTTTTATTGGAGTTAAAATTAACGTAGATATATGACCGAACCTAACCAACCCTACCTAACCTAACCTAACCTATCTTTATAGGCTAGGTTTGGTTAGGTAGCCGAAAAAGTTAGGTTAGGTTAGGTTAGGTAGGTTAGGTAGTTGAAAAACAATTAATTCATGAAAACTTGGCTTATTAGGCAAATCGGGACTTGCATAGTAGGCTGAGAAGTGCGTTCTGGCTACTAGGTACGACATATATATATATATATATATATATATATATATATATATATATATATATATATTATATATATATATATATATATATATATATATATATATATAAATATATATATACATATATATGCTATGTTGTATGCTACAACTTGGCTGATAATAAAGCCATTCACAACTGCAGGCCTAATAAAAAAAGGAGGTGGCATAGCAATATCTTACAAAGATACCTTCATCTGCAATAGTCTCATTAGTAATAGAGACGACTATTGTGAATATACCTTTGCCAAGTTCTCCAGTAAATCCCTTAAATCCTCCTTGACTATAAGTGCCATCTATAGATTTCCCAATACCAGCATAGCTTCATTCTCAGATAACGTAAGGAATCTTATCATAAATAACAATCTCAACAAAAATCAAACCAACTTAGTGGTTTGTAATGGTGAACAAAACATGCAGATACTTATATATAACCTGTGAGTAGAGTGTAATAACAGCAAAACTATTTGTTTATTGTTTTATGACCATAATAATTGAATCACTAATATGATTCACTAATATATAATCCTAATAATAATCACTAATATATAATCCATTGAGCATGCTGCATCTCTTTCAGTCTCTTTGCAATTTGAACAAGAGGGTTTTTAATTGATCGAACCATATTCTTAAAGTAAAGTAAATGAGATGTATTCCATATTTTGCAAAATATACGATGAAGGCACACAAACATTCATACCAAAACTGAAGGGCAGGATTTATGAGGAGACATTTGAGGCATTAAATATTCCAAAACTAGAAGACAGAAGGAAAAGAGGAGATATGATCACTACGTACAAAACAGTAACAGGAATTGATAAACTTGATAGGGAAGATTTCCCGAGACCTGGAATTTCAAGAACAAGAGGTTATAGATTTAAACGAACTAAACAAAGATGCCGAAGAAATGTAAGACAATTCACTTTTGCAAACAGAATGGTAAGCGGTTGGAACAAGTTAGGTGAGAAGGTGGTGGAGGCCAAAACCGTCAAAAGTTTCAAAGCATTATATATATATATATATATATATATATATATATATATATATATATATATATATATATATATATATATATATATATATATATATATATATATATATATATATATATATATATATATATATATATATATGCATATATATGCATATATATGACATATATATATATATATATATATATATATATATATATATATATATATATATATATATATATATATATATATATATGCATATAAATATATTATATATATACTGATAATTAGCTAAAAATGTATTCAAGTAAATGTAAATTATTTTACCTTGCACCTAGATCCACCAAGCTTGTATGGTGTGCATTTCAGTACTTCGGAAATCTGGAACGATCTGGAATCTCTTATCTGCAATGAAACAATACATATTATTGCACTTGCCACAATACCACACAAGAATCAGTACGCCTTACCACACAATCAGTACGACTGTTTTCAGCGAGCCACTGAACACACTGAAGATTGATAACCCAAATGAATTTTTCATGAATATGATACCAACATCAAATCAGAAATCAGATGTGATCCTATCCCCACTGGATTTTGAAGAAGCCATAGACAGTATGCCTATGCACTCTGCACCAGGCCCTGACTCTTGGAACTCTATATTCATCTAGAACTGTAAAAAAACGTTATCGCAGGCCCTTCACATTCTTTGGAGACAAAGCCAAGATACTGGCATTATCCCTGACATACTAAAAACAGCAGAGATAGCACCGCCCCATAAAGGAGGAAATAAGGCAGAGGCAAAAAACTACAGACCGATAGCACTAACATCGCACATCATAAAAATCTTTGAGAGAATGCTAAGAAGTAAGATCACAAAATACATGGAATCACAGCACCTCCATAACCCCAGACAACATGGTTTCAGAACAGGGCGCTCTTGCCTATCACAGTTGCTGGACCACTCTGACATGGCACTAGATGCCATGGAAGACAAACAAAACGCTTTGACAAAAAAAAGCCTTTGACAAATGTGACCATTGTGTTATTGCACATA
The DNA here is from genome assembly GCF_040958095.1 of Procambarus clarkii. Taxonomy (NCBI): domain Eukaryota; kingdom Metazoa; phylum Arthropoda; class Malacostraca; order Decapoda; family Cambaridae; genus Procambarus; species Procambarus clarkii. Next base: position 22,503,364 of record NC_091178.1, read on the forward strand.
AAATGCGTTCAAAAGGAATTACCGGAAAAATAGGCAGATGGATATACAACTTCCTGACTAATAGAACCCAATGTGTAGTAGCCAACAAAATAAAATCTGGACCATCAACCGTAAAGAGCTCAGTCCCCAAGGGTACTGTGCTTGCTCCAATACTTTTTCTCATCCTCATATCGGACATAGACAAGGACACAACCTATTGTACTTGATCATCCTTTGCAGATGACACTAGAATCTTCACGAGAGTAGGCAACATAGAGGACACGGCAAACCTCCAATCAGATGTAAATCAGGTCTTTCTATGGGCTACAGAAAATAACATGGTGATTAACGAACATAAGTTTCAGCTCATGCGCTACGGAAAAAATGAAAATATAAAAACGGAAACCACGTACAAAACTCAGTCAAATCATAACATTGAACGGAAAAGCAACGTAAAGGATTTGGGTGTACTGATGTCAGAAGGCCTTACATTTAAAGAACACAATAAAGTAGCCGTCACAACTGCAAGAAAAATGACAGGATAGATAACAAGAACTTTTCACACTAGAGATGCTATACCAATGATGATAGTTTTCAAGACGCTAGTGCTCTCTAGAGTGGAATACTGCTGCATAATGAAAGCCCCTTTCAAAGCTGGAGAAATTACTGACCTATACTTATGCATTTATCTTCGGTTTAACACAACAGGCACCAGACACACGCTAGGCATCATACACACTAGGATAAAACAAACATTAGGCTGGAAGTCAGAAAAGAATTCAAAGAATTTTACTGGAAAGGCTTGCTGTTAGGAAAGGAAGTAATTGAGATGAATTAATGCACAGTATGTCAATTTTGTGAAATATATGATAAAGGAACAAAAACATTTATACCAAAACAAAGATGCAGAACTAGGAAACAGGATTTGTTCAACTGAAATTTCAAGACGGCCAGAGACCAAAAGACACAAAAATGGAATCAATATACGAAGAGGCCAAACCCCCAAACATACCAGTAATACAAAGAGAAACAACTACACGGCAGTGAGGAGAGAGGCAGAAAGAATTTTTGAAAAAAAGAATAAACAAATGTAAAGTAGAACAAATCATATTCTATAAATACAGCAACAACCAATTGCAGGTAAAGGATAAAATTCAGAGCTTTTAAATGCATGGATGGCGAAATACTCAAGAAATTGTTCACGACTTTTGTTAGACTAAAGCTGGAATATGCAGCGGTTGTATGGTGCCCATATCTTAAGAAGCACATAAACTGGAAAAGGTGCAAAGACATGCTACTAAGTGGCTCCCAGAATTGAAGGACAAGAACTATGAGGAGAGGTTAGAGGCATTAAATATACCAAATATACTACACAAATATATATACTACACATACACAATACTAGGATGCACAATAAACTACCCTACACAGGCTGAGTATGGTGTGTACAATAAATGATTAGCTAAAAGATAAGAATGAGTTTGTATAAATGGGGTTAAATCAGAGTGGGAAAATGTAAGTGGAGTTCCTCAAAACTCTGTCCTGGGACCTCTGTAATTCATAATATATACAAATAATTTAGACTCAGGTTTGATCAGCAATATTTGAAAATTTCCAGATGATACAAAAGGGATTTTTTTCTGGATTCAGGATTATTCTTTTTATGGCTGAAAACATGTTTTCAGCAATAAAAGAAATACAGTATTGCTGGAACAACCGTCGACATTTCCAAGAGAAAACCTGAACATCTTCAAGAAGTGCTGGACAAACAAGGCTGTGGTGGATATGTGGGCCTGAGGGGCCTGTCCAAGCAACAGCCTGTTGGACCAAGCTCTCACATGTCAAGCCTGGCCTTGGAAGGGCTTGGTGAGTAGAACAACTACCAGAACCCTATAATGCATGTATCAAGCAGATAACTAGGTTGTAGAGGATAGATAACATAGTGATTATAAGAAAACTAAAAACTCACTGGAAGCAATATAAATTACAAGAGTTGATACTCAACTTCTTTCCATTGTAGCTCCCGTGTGTCAGCTTATCACTCTACTGCTAATATCACGGTATTGCAGAATATCTGTCTCTACATTGCCAAGGTGTCCAGGCAGTGAGCACCACATAATGCAGTGCAGTCCTGTAAGAATAAGCACAGTAAGTATGGGCATGGAGGGGGTGCATCAGTGGCTTGTGAAGAGCTGGAGAGTAAATGGACATGCCCAGGGGTAAAAAGCATTAGGGTAACAGAACATAGCCCATAAAAATAGTAAATGTGAATGAATAATTATATGAATGCAATAATACTTCATATCTCAATAGGAATACTAAGCAGGGTGCAAGACAAGGTACTGGTGGTGGTAGTGGTTGGTACAAGTCCTCACATCCCCACAGACACCAGTAACAGCCCTCACCTCCCAACACAGTACCCTTGTTCCTTAACACCCACTTTGGACCCTTATTACAGAAAAATAGAATCAATTAATATAATAAAATATAAAATATAAGTGTTTACTTGCGATAATACTGTCGGTGGAACACAAAATCTTCTTCTTGATAGTAGGTGCAGTTTGCATGAAGGGTTTGTCCTCGCCATGACTGATCTGACGACAAAATGGCCGCTGTGTTGATATGGCGTCAGATGACGCTGTGACGTCACAGGTGAGGGACGCTTTGCGCAATTACTCCCTCGTCGCTTGACCCCATCATTAATAATTTTGTTATTTTTATTATTTTATTTTTATTTATTTATGTACAAGAAGTTACATTGGGGGTTAACAGAGAATATAGAAAATAAGTTGAATTAACATTCTTGTAAAGCCACTAGCACGCATAGCGTTTCGGGTACGTCCTTAAACAATTTTTTTTTATAAATTAACAGTAAAATTGATAAAAAATGTTGGCAGGTATTTTACAGCTTTTCTTTACAGGTACAGATAATTTTAAGTAGAATAATTACAGTAAAATCAACAAAAGTGTTTGCAGGTAATTTGAAGAAATTTTGACACAAAAGCAGATCAGAATAATACACAATATTAACAATACACAATAAAGAAACAAGGATTACTAGGTACATGAGGATAGCATTTCAGGGTTATTCATTGGTTCACTGAAGCACAATATGAAGATCATTTCGAGGAAAAGTTTCAAGGAATAATGCAGTAGTATATGCACTCAATACAACAACCATGATGTCAGATGATATCTAAGATTACAAAGTTAAAGTAATATGGCTTAGGTACAAATATTGGGGGATTGAGTAACACTAGAAACAGTGTGAAGATAAAGCCCATGGTAGAAAACTATGAAGATGAAATTAGGTACTTTTTGGTTTTATTTTTTAATATGGCAGAAGTTGGACAGCTTTTCAAATCATTATAAGGGAGTGAGTTCCATAGACTAGGTCCCTTTATTTACATAGAGTGTTTACATAGATTAAGTTTGAATCTGGGGATATCAAAGAGATATTTATGTCTGGTGGGGTGGCCATGTGTTCTATTACATCAGTCCAGGAAGAGTTTCAGAACAGGGTTTGCACTTAGAAAAAGGGTTTTATAAACGTAATTTACACAGGAGAATGTATGGAGTGAATTTGTTTAGCATGTTTAAGGATTTGAACAAGGGAGCTGTGTGTTGTCTGAAGGTAGAGTTAGTTATTGTCCTGATAGCAGATTTTTACTGGATGATGATGGGCTTGAAGTAGTTTGCAGAGGTTGAACCCCAAGCACAAACACCATAAGAATGATAGGGATAGATAAGTGCATAATAGAGTGAGGAGAGCAGAGTAGGGTACATAATATCTGATCTTAAACAGTATACCAACTGTTTTAGAAACCTATTTAGTTATGTGTTGTATCCCAGCAAACATTTTCATGTTTTTAAAACATCCTAAAAACGACATTTCATTGTTTTCAGCACGTTTATAATTACGTTTAGAAAAGGTTTTTTGAGAACTTTTATATACAACCTTAGAACGTATATAATTAACATTTCTAAAAACTTTTTTATGATCTTTTAATTACCTACATTAAAGCGTTTAGGGTAAATTAGGGTATAATAATTTTGTAATTCATATCTGAAATAGAAAGGGAGAGAAAGAAAGAAGACATATCTGAGATAGAAATGGACATCCTATATATGTATGTGCAAATTACAAATAAATAGGGTACAAAAAGAGAATTAAAATATTATATTTATTTAATTAAGAATGAGTAATACAACAAAATATATGTAATAGCTCGAAATATATAGACTATATCTATAACAGAATATAAAAGTAAAAATTTAAAAATCTATATATGCAATATGTGAACACAATAGATTTTGTGATCAAGCAGCCTGTGATTCATGTCATGCTGAGATCAGTCTGACGTTATAAGCAGTTATTGTTACTTAAAACTAAAACAAGTAAAATTTTCCGAGTATACATATAACACTATAGTTTTTCTATGACTAATAATAAAAATCTATTAATCAAAAGTTTAGGACTAATTAACTAAAAATAAAAATCTACAAGTGAATGTAAACACAGTCAAGTATAATATTCATGTAGAAAGAGAAAGAAAAAGAGAGAGAAGGAAAGAGAAAGAAAGAAAGGGAGAAAGAGAAAGAAAAGAAAAAACAGTCATGTATAATATTCATATTAGCACCATGCAATATAACTTAGATTAAGTAAAAAATCTCAGACATTTTTAAATCAAATGAAATATGAGAGCCAGAGAGAGAGACCCAGAGCCAGAGAGAGAGAGTGAGAGCCAGAGAGAGAGTGAGTCAGAGAGAGAGAGAGCCAGAGAGTGAGAGAGAGAGCCAGAGAGAGAGAGAGAGAGAGAGAGAGCCAGAGAGAGAGAGAGAGAGAGCCAGAGAGAGAGAGAGAGAGAGCCAGAGAGAGAGAGAGCCAGAGAGAGAGAGAGAGCCAGAGAGAGAGCGAGAGAGCCAGAGAGAGAGCGAGAGAGCCAGAGAGAGAGAGCCAGAGAGAGCCAGAGAGAGAGAGCCAGAGAGAGCCAGAGAGAGCCAGAGAGAGCCAGAGAGAGCCAGAGAGAGAGAGAGAGCCAGAGAGAGAGAGAGAGAGCCAGAGAGAGAGAGAGAGAGCCAGAGAGAGAGAGAGAGCCAGAGAGAGAGAGAGCCAGAGAGAGAGAGAGAGAGGGAGAGGGAGAGAGGGAGAGAGGGAGAGAGAGAGAGAGAGAGAGAGAGAGAGAGAGAGAGAGAGAGAGAGAGAGAGAGAGAGAGAGAGAGAGAGAGAGAGAGCCAGAGAGAGAGAGAGAGAGCCAGAGAGAGAGAGAGAGCCAGAGAGAGAGAGCCAGAGAGAGAGAGAGAGAGAGCCAGAGAGAGAGAGAGAGAGAGCCAGAGAGAGAGAGAGAGCCAGAGAGAGAGAGAGAGCCAGAGAGAGAGAGAGAGAGAGAGAGAGCCAGAGAGAGAGAGCCAGAGAGAGAGAGAGAGAGAGAGAGAGCCAGAGAGAGAGAGAGAGAGAGAGAGCCAGAGAGAGAGAGAGAGAGCCAGAGAGAGAGAGAGAGAGCCAGAGAGAGAGAGAGAGCCAGAGAGAGAGCCAGAGAGAGAGAGAGAGAGCAAGAGAGCCAGAGAGAGAGAGAGAGACAGACAGAGACAGAAAGACACACACACAACAAAAGAGGAGACAGAACAAAATTAAGGCAAGGAGAGAGAAGACAGAACAGAAACAACAGAGAGAGGAGAGAAATGAGAAATCATTGAAGAGAAGGGGAAGAGAAACACAAGATAAGAAAAAGATACAAGAAAAATATACAAGATAAAAATGACATAAATGAATACCACAAATATAAAAAGTAAAGGAAGAGAGAAGCTTGAAGAGACAGGAAACGAGAGGTGTTAGAAGAGAGGAGGAAAGGAGAGATTAAAGGACAAGAAAAACAGGAGAGAAACGTAAAAGAAATAAAAAAAGGGACATTTGTGAGGAGAGAAAATAAAGAGACCAGAGAAGACCATATATCAAGAGTGTGAGGATAAAGACTTATATATTTTCTTAGTAGACATCCTCTGGCTCTTGTTGCCCCTCTTGTATACGAATTGTACTTGCAAGTTTTCCCTGAAAAGATATTAACAAAATTAATATTTAATTATTTATTTATATAAATTACACACACACAAACTTATATATATATATATATATATATATATATATATATATATATATATATATATATATATATATATATATATATATATATATATATATATATATATATAATATATATAGACCAGAGACCAATTATATATATATATATATATATATAATTTCGTAAACCTCACCCTGTAAACATTCATGTTTCTACATGTTAAACAAGCTACGAGGATGAGGGAAGGGGATGTTCCCTCCATGCTGGATATTATATTTACCAGGAAAGAGAAAGATATATTTATCATTCAGTACCTCCCTCCTTTGGTACCTCCCTCCTTTTACCCAAGTGACATGGTCACTTGGGTAAAAGTGACCATGTCTTTTTGGGAATAAAGTATGCAATGCATTATAATCTGGAAGAAAATGAGCTTGAAGCAGTTGAAAAACCTGACTTGTGGAGAGGTCATTATGGGGAACTCAGATATTTCCTTAAGGAATTTGACAAACACTTGCTGTTAGGACATGAAGTAAATGAGATGTATGTCAAGTTTTGTGAAATATATGATAATGGCACAACAAAATTTATACTAAAGCAGAGATGCAGAACTAGGAAAAGGGGAAAAATTGCCCAAACATACAAGCAATACAAAGATGCGAGAAACAACAATAGCAGTAAGGAGAGGGGCAGAAAGACTATGACTTTCGGTCATATTCAACAACACAAATATACATACACACACACACATTATTGGAAAAAATTGGAATTGGAATATTGGAAAAAATAATTAAAACTAAATGGGTAGAACACCTGGAGAGAAATGATATAATTTCAGACAGACAGTATGGTTTTCGATTTGGAAGATCCTGTGTATCGAATTTACTCAGTTTCTATGATCGAGCAACAGATATATTACAGGAAAGAGATGGTTGGGTTGACTGCATCTATCTGGACCTAAAAAAGGCATTCGACAGTTCCACATAGAGAGGTTGTTCTGGAAACTGGAAAATATTGGAGGGGTGACAGGTAAGCTTCTAATATGGATGAAAAATTTTCTGACATAGAAAAATGAGGGCAGAAATCAGAGGCAATGTATCGGACTGGAGAAATGTCACAAGTGGAGTACCACAGGGTTCAGTTCTTGCACCAGTGATGTTTATTGTCTACATAAATGATCTACCAGTTGGTATACAGAATTACATGAACATGTTTGCTGATGATGCTAAGATAATAGGAAGGATAAGAAATTTAGATGATTGTCATGCCCTTCAAGAAAACCTGGATAAAATAAGTATATGGAGCACCACTTGGCAAATGGAATTTAATGTTAATAAATGCCATGTTATGGAATGTGGAACAGGAGAACATAGACCCCACACAACCTATACATTATGTGAGAAATCTTTAAAGAATTCTGATAAAGAAAGAGATCTAGGGGTGGTTCTAGATAGAAAACTATCACCTGAGGACCACATAAAGAATATTGTGCGAGGAGCCTATGCTACGCTTTCTAACTTTAGAATTGCGTTTAAATACATGGATGGTGATATACTAAAGAAATTGTTCATGACTTTTGTTACGCCAAAGCTAGAATATGCAGCTGTTGTGTGGTGCCCAACAACAGAAGTTGGCCCATATCTTAAGAAGCACATCAACAAACTGGAAAAGGTGCAAAGACATGCTACTAAGTGGCTCCCAGAACTGAAGGGCAAGAGCTACGAGGAGACGTTAGAGGCATTAAATATGCCAAAACTAAAAGACAGAAGAGGTGATATGATCACTACATACAAAATAGTAACAGGAATTGATAAAATCGACAGGGAAGATTTCCTGAGACCTGGAACTTCAAGAACAGGAGGTCATAGATTGAAACTAGCTTAACACAGATGCTAAAGAAATATAAGAAAATTCACTTTCGCAAATAGAGTGGTAGACGGTTGGAACAAGTTAGGTGAGAAGGTGGTGGAGGCCAAGACTGTCAGTAGTTTCAAAGCGTTATATGACAAAGAGTGCTGGGAAGACGGTCTCATCCTTTAACTACACTTAGGTAATTACACACACACACACACATACATATTATATATATATATATATATATATATATATATATATATATATATATATAATATATATATATATATATATATATATATATATATATATATATATATATACATATGTCGTACCTAGTCACCAGAACGCACTTTTCAGCCTACTATGCAAGGCCCGATTTGCCTAATAAGCCAAGTTTTCATGAATTAATATATTTTCTCTATTTTTTTTCTTATGAAATGATAAAGCTATCCATTTCATTATGTATGAGGTCAATTCTTTTTTTATTGGAGTTAAAATTAATAGAGATATATGACCGAACCTAACCTATCTTTATAGGTTAGGTTAGGTAGCTGAAAATGTTAGGTTAGGTAGTCGAAAAAACATTAATTCAAGAAAACTTGGCTTATTAGGCAAATCGGGCCTTGCATAGTAGGCTGAGATGTGCGTTCTGGCTACTAGGTACGACACATTATATATATATTTATATATATATATATATATATATATATATATATATATATATATATATATATATATATATATATATATATATATATATCGGACAATTAGTAAAAAAAAAAAAAAAAAAAATTAAATTATTTTACCTTGTACCTAGATCCACCAGGCCTGTTTGGTGCCTGTTTCAGTACTTCAGACATCTGGAAGGTCACATCCTCCTCCTCAACTTGTGGATGTGCGTTGATAGATGATTCTGTAAAATTAAGTTATTTATATAATAATAAATTCAGTATAACAATAATATTCTGTAAAATTAAAAGTAATTTATACATCAATCAGATAAAACTCTCCAGAGATGGTGATACACAACATATAAAGGACAAGTTTCAGAACAAAATATGCATTTAGGAATAAGGTTTTGTACATGTAGGTAGCACATGAGAAAATAAGTGGAAGGTGATCAAGTTTATATTAACATGTTAATGACTTTGTTAAGGCTTTGCAAGAATGAAAAAATATTAATAATATAATATCACCTACCAATTAATTGTACATCATTTATAAGTCAATTATTTGCATTATTATTATTCAATACTAATGATATAAAAATGCATTTTGTAATCTACTATTTATGCAAGTATTAAGCACAGGATCATGAAATAAACTGCAAAATACTGTAATGGATAAACCAATTAATTTTACATTTTCCTATAGCTAAGTCAGTCAGTTCTATTAGCAGCAGAGAACAATTATGCCCAACCTCTATTAAATGAAACAATCTTAAGAGCAAGTGATAGAAATATAATCATTTATGCTTGGGATTATGGAATGGTTCCAAATATGAAAAATATCAAGTTTTTTGGTTAAAATTTTTTAACTTAAAATTTACATTTCTAAGTGAATTTTAAACTTTAAAAAAATTATTTAATTTTTTGGTTACTTACTTAAAATAACATTATATAGTTCTTGTTTTTGTAGAAATGCCAATTTCTTCTTTTGCCCTTCCAGACTGTATAGTGACCACAGGCCGTTTGTTCATATCTTCATTATTCTTCGAACTGTGGTTGCACAATCAGACCCACGTACACTGGTTAAAAGCATCACCTAAAAGCAACAACAAAAATGTAGTACACTGACGAATTTTGAATATATATATATATATATATATATATATATATATATATATATATATATTAGTTGATTTTATACCCGCATTAGGTCAGGTGATAATACAATGAAGGTGATAATAAAGCCATTCACAACTGCAGGCCTAATAAAAAAAGGAGGTGGCATAGCAATATCTTACAAAGATACCTTCATCTGCAATAGTCTCATTAGTAAGAGACGACTATTGTGAATATACCTTTGCCAAGTTCTCCAGTAAATCCCTTAAATCCTCCTTGACTATAAGTGCCATCTATAGATTTCCCAATACCGACATAGCTTCATTCTCAGATAACGTAAGGAATCTTATCATAAATAACAATCTCAACAAAAATCAAACCAACTTAGTGGTTTGTAATGGTGAACAAAACATGCAGATACTTATATATAACCTGTGAATAGAGTGTAATAACACCAAAACTATTTGTTTATTGTTTTATGACCATAATAATTGAATCACTAATATGATTCACTAATATATAATCCTAATAATAATCACTAATATATAATCCATTGAGCATGCTGCATCTCTTTCAGTCTCTTTGCAATTTGAACAAGAGGGTTTTTAATTGATCGAACCATATTCTTAAAGTAAAGTAAATGAGATGTATTCCATATTTTGCAAAATATACGATGAAGGCACACAAACATTCATACCAAAACTGAAGGGCAGGATTTATGAGGAGACATTAGAGGCATTATTCCAAACTTGAAGACAGAAGGAAAAGAGGAGATATGATCACTACGTACAAAACAGTAACAGGAATTGATAAACTTGATAGGGAAGATTTCCCGAGACCTGGAATTTCAAGAACAAGAGGTTATAGATTTAAACGAACTAAACAAAGATGCCGAAGAAATGTAAGACAATTCACTTTTGCAAACAGAATGGTAAACGGTTGGAACATGTTAGGTGAGAAGGTGGTGGAGGCCAAATCCGTCAAAAGTTTCAAAGCATTATATGACAAAGAGTGCTGGGAAAATGGGACACCACGAGTGTAGCTCTCCATCCATCTGATTGATAACCCAAATGAATTTTTCATGGATATGATACCAACATCAAATCATAAATCAGATGTGATCCTATCCCCACTGGATTTTGAAGAAGCCATAGACAGTATGCCTATGCACTCTGCACCAGGCCCTGACTCTTGGAACTCTATATTCATCAAGAACTGTAAAAAACGTTATCGCAGGCCCTTCACATTCTTTGGAGACAAAGCCAAGATACTGGCATTGTCCCTGACATACTAAAAACAGCAGAGCATCGCACATCATAAAAATCTTTGAGAGAATGCTAAGAAGTAAGATCACAAAATACATGGAATCACAGCATCTCCATAACCCCAGACAACAAGGTTTCAGAACAGGGCGCTCTTGCCTATCACAGTTGCTGGACCACTCTGACATGGCACTAGATGCCATGGAAGACAAACAAAACGCTTTGACAAAAAAAAGCCTTTGACAAATGTGACCATTGTGTTATTGCACATAAAATGCGTTCAAAAGGAATTACCGGAAAAATAGGCAGATGGATATACAACTTCCTGACTAATAGAACCCAATGTGTAGTAGTCAACAAAATAAAATCTGGACCATCAACCGTAAAGAGCTCAGTCCCCAAGCGTACTGTGCTTGCTCCAATACTTTTTCTCATCCTCATATCGGACATAGACAAGGACACAACCTATAGTACTTGATCATCCTTTGCAGATGACACTAGAATCTTCACGAGAGTAGGCAACATAGAGGACACGGCAAACCTCCAATCAGATGTAAATCAGGTCTTTCTATGGGCTACAGAAAATAACATGGTGATTAACGAACATAAGTTTCAGCTCATGCGCTACGGAAAAAATAAAAAATATAAAAACGGAAACCACTTACAAAACTCAGTCAAATCATAACATTGAACGGAAAAGCAACGTAAAGGATTTGGGTGTACTGATGTCAGAAGGCCTTACATTTAAAGAACACAATAAAGTAGCCGTCACAACTGCAAGAAAAATGACAGGATAGATAACAAGAACTTTTCACACTAGAGATGCTATACCGATGATGATAGTTTTCAAGACGCTAGTGCTCTCTAGAGTGGAATACTGCTGCATAATGAAAGCCCCTTTCAAAGCTGGAGAAATTACTGACCTATACTTATGCATTTATCTTCGGTTTAACACAACAGGCACCAGACACACGCTAGGCATCATACACACTAGGATAAAACAAACATTAGGCCAGAAGTCAGAAAAGAATTCAAAGAATTTTACTGGAAAGGCTTGCTGTTAGGAAAGGAAGTAATTGAGATGAATTAATGCACAGTATGTCAATTTTGTGAAATATATGATAAAGGAACAAAAACATTTATACCAAAACAAAGATGCAGAACTAGGAAACAGGATTTGTTCAACTGAAATTTCAAGACGGACAGAGACCAAAAGACACAAAAATGGAATCAATATACGAAGAGGCCAAACCCCCAAACATACCAGTAATACAAAGAGAAACAACTACACGGCAGTGAGGAGAGAGGCAGAAAGAAATTTTGAAAAAAAGGAACAAACAAATGTAAAGTAGAACAAATCATATTCTATAAATACAGCAACAACCAATTGCAGGTAAAGGATAATATTCAGAGCTTTTAAATGCATGGATGGCGAAATACTCAAGAAATTGTTCACGACTTTTGTTAGACCAAAGTTGGAATATGCAGCGGTTGTATGGTGCCCATATCTTAAGAAGCACATAAACAAACTGGAAAAGGTGCAAAGACATGCTACTAAGTGGCTCCCAGAACTGAAGGACAAGAACTATGAGGAGAGATTAGAGGCATTAAATATACCAAATATACTACACAAATATATATACTACACATGCACAATAAACTACCCTACACAGGCTGAGTATGGTGTGTACAATAAATTATTAGCTAAAAGATAAGACTGAGTTTGTATAAATGGGGGTTAAGTCAGAGTGGGAAAATGTAAGTGGAGTGCCTAAAAACCCTGTCCTGGGACCTCTGTAATTCATAATATATACAAATAATTTAGACTCAGGTTTGATCAGCAATATTTGAAAATTTCCAGACGATACAAAAGGGATTTTTTTCTGGATTCAGGATTATTTTTTTATGGCTGAAAACAGGTTTTCAGCAATAAAAGAAATACAGTATTGCTGGAACAACCGTCGACATCTTCAAGAGAAAACCTGAACATCTTCAAGAAGTGAAGATGACCTTGAGAAGAAGTATAGGTTGGGAGAAGTATAGGTTAGGAATTGTCTCCAAAGAATTCTCAAAGAATTACTCGTTATTGCTATCCAAGATAATTAGACGAGCCAAAGCTAAATACTACGAAGATAAATTTACCCAAATAAAGAGTACCTTACCTAAAAATATGTATGTACCTTACGTAAATAAACATTTGATTTTGAAGTGCCGGACAAACAAGGCTGTGGTGGATATGTGGGCCTGAGGGGCCTGTCCAAGCAACAGCCTGTTGGACCAAGCTCTCACATGTCAAGCCTGGCCTTGGAAGGGCTTGGTGAGTAGAACAACTACCAGAACCCTATAATGCATGTATCAAGGTGTCCAGGCAGTGAGCACCACATAATGCAGTGCAGTCCTGTAAGAATAAGCACAGTAAGTATGGGCATGGAGGGGGTGCAGCAGTGGCTTGTGAAGGGCTGGAGAGTAAATGGACATGCCCAGGGGTAAAAAGCATTAGGGTAACAGAACATAGCCCATAAAAATAGTAATGACAATGAATGAATAATTATATGAATGCAATAATACTTCATATCTCAATAGGAATACTAAGCAGGATGCAAGACAAGGTACTGGTGGTGATAGTGGTTGGTACAAGTCCTCACATCCCCACAGACACCAGTAACAGCCCTCACCTCCCAACACAGTACCCTTGTAGCGAGTTAATCTTATACTCGCTTCATTATCTTATAGCATAACTAATTAACACTAATTACAGAAGCTACACAGGTGATACTTTGGTGTGAGTTGAGCGCACTGAGCGTCGGTATCGCTACACCCTTGTTCCTTAACAACCCTTTGGACCTTTATTACAGAAAAATAGAATCAATTAATTTAATAAAATATAAAATATAAGTGCTTACTTACGATAATACTATCGGTGGAACACAAAATCTTCTTCTTCTTGATAGTAGGTGCAGTTTGCATGAAGGGTTAGTCCTCGCCATGACTGAACTGACGACAAAATGGCCGATGTGTTGATATGGCGTCAGGTGACGCTGTGACGTCACAGGTGAGGGACGCTTTGCGCATTACTCCCTCGTACTTAAAAAGTACTACAGGTACTTTTTGGTTTTATTTTTGAATATGGCAGAAGTTGGACAGCTTTTCAAATCATTATAAGGGAGTGAGTTCCATAGACTAGGTCCCTTTATTTACATAGAGTGTTTACATAGATTAAGTTTGACTCTGGGGATATCAAAGAGATATTTATGTCTGGTGGGGACGTGGCCATGTGTTCTATTACATCTGTCCAGGAAGAGTTTCAGAACAGGGTTTGCAGTTAGAAAAAGGGCTTTATAAACGTAATTTACACAGGAGAATGTATGGAGTGAATTTGTTTAGCATGTTTAAGGATTTGAACAAGGGAGCTGTGTGTTGTCTGAAGGTAGAGTTATTTATTGTCCTGATAGCAGATTTTTACTGGATGATGATGGGCTTGAGGTAGTTTGCAGAGGTTGAACCCCAAGCACAAACGCCATAAGAATGATAGGGATAGATAAGTGCATAATAGAGTGAGAGGAGAGCAGAGTAGGGTACATAATATCTGATCTTAAACAGTATACCAACTGTTTTAGAAACCTTTTTAGTTATGTGTTGTATATGGGTGCGGAAGTTGAGTCTCTTGTCTAAGTATAGGCTAAGAAACTTTCCATCATTTTTATTGCTAATGTTTACATTATCTATCTGAAGCTGAATTGCATTTGTTGATTTGTTTCCAAATAAGATATAGTAGGTCTTTTCTATGTTTTGTGTGAGGTTTGTTGGTTGACATCCACAAGTAGACTTTTTTTAATTAATTGTTTACAACATTATTTAACAGGAGTGGGTTGGGGTCAGAGTAGATGAGTAGTATCATCAGCCAACAATATAGGTTTAAGTATGTTAGAGACATTAGGGAGATCATTGATGTATATAAGAAACAGGAGGGTCCTAGGATGCTGCTCTGTGGCACCTTTACGGTAATTAAGTGGTAGAGTGGGAGAGGTTATATCATTGATGGCTTCATATTGGTGTCTGTTACTAAGATAGGATCGGATATAGTTTAGGGCAAGGCCACGGATTCCATAATGGTGGAATTTAAGTAAGAGGTAGTTATGGTTAACAGTATCAAAGGCCTTTCTCAGGCCGATGAAGAGTTCAATTGGAAACTCACTTTTGTCAAGGGCTGAGAAGATTAAGTCAAGCAGACTAACAATAGCATCATTGGTACTCTTTTGGGAGCGGAAGCCAAACTGACAGGGACTTAGTATATTGAATTTTACAAGATTGGAGTAGAGCTGTTTGTAAAAAAAAAAAAATAATTTTGATAATATAGGTAGATTCGATATGGGTCTGTAATTATTTATGTCTGCCGTGTTACCTCCTTTATGAACTGGCGTTACTCTTGCTTTTTTAAGGATATCAGGGAAGGTATGACACTCTAGGGATTTGTTGAACAGCAGTGCTATGGATGGTGCAAGGGCATGGGAGGCACGCCTGTGTACCATCGATGGTATTTCACTAATGTTCCCAGCTTTGGTTTTTAGCGAGTGAATGATGGACACAACATCTGTAGGGCTGACCGGAGAGAGGAGAAGAGAGTTTGGATAGCTGCGTGAAAGATATGTGGTAACATATGTCTGAGTCTCTGGGATTTTTCGGGCAAGGTGAGCACCAAACGATGAAAAGAAGCTATTAAATTCAGTTGCTGTTTCAAGATCTGTTGCAGGTGTATAACCATCCTTGGAGATTTTTATCTTATTATGTGAATGTTGTTTTGCTCCTAGGATGGTAGAGATGGCTCTCCATGTGCTTTTTATGTTGCCTTTTGCTTCTTTGAATCTATTCTCGTAATAGGAACGCTTTGCTCTTATTATACTGGTAAGCACTGATGAATACCTCTTAACTACTTCTTTTCCAACTAGGCCAATCCTAAGTTTTTTTTTCATATTCATGTTTCTTGTCGATTGCTTTAAGTATGCCATTAGTGAGCCAGGGATTATTTAACCTTTTTGCCAGTTACTTGCTTGGTGAGGAGAGGACAATAAGTATTGTAAAGGCTTTAAATTTTGGAAAGAGGCTAGTTAACGAATTATTATCCTGTGTATTGATAAATTTAGATTCCCAGTTTACATTGTGGAGGGCATTTGTGAGATTGCCTATTGCCGCTTCACATTGTAACCTAAAGGTAATTTTCTTGTTACCTGGTGGTGTTATGGCCATGTTCGCTACAAGGAAGGTAGGATAGTGGTCAGTTGTTCTGTCAGTGATTATACTTGATGTAAGAGGAGCTGTTATGTTGGTCCATCAGTGATCCAGGGTAGTCGCAGATGTTTGAGTGACTCGGGTGGGCCTGGTGATTGCGGGGATGAGCATACAGGAATTCATGCTGTTGAGGAAACAGTCTACTTGAGGGTTATTTTGTAGCCCTAGGTCAATATTGAAATCACCTCTGAGAACTATGTGATTTTTGTTGAGATTATTGTTTATGATAAGGTTCCTCAAGTTGTTATTGTATTTGTGTCTAGCTTCAGACACAAGCATGTTACAGTTATGTCTTAAAGAGTTGAGAGCAATTAAGGATGATAAAGAGTCACTTACAACTAATGTATCAAGTTTGGATACTTGTACACATTTCAGTGCAAGGAGCAAGGCAAATAGTTCAGTCTGAAGGGTAGAGGCCCAGTTGTTTATACGGACTCCCCACTCAAAATATAAGTCATATCCTATTGCCAGGACAACTGCACTTCCAGCTGCACCCGTTGGGCGCTGTAGGAAACCTTCAGTGTATATGATTTGAGAGAGAGAATGCTCTGTGGACAGAGCATCAATATGGCTTAAGACGTTGAGCTTTGCCTCAAGACAAAGCTGGGACTGATCTCTAATTTGCTCCTTTGATGGAAAGGGAGGGATTAAAATTGAAAAGGGTGTAATTTCCTACAGTGCAGGAAAGTGCTATTGTTGTCTCTCTTGGTACAAATTATAAATCTGATACTTTCTGAGTTCAGTTCCAATTTTATTTATCTATTTGAAACAATGTTTACATTCAATAAAGAAATTCTGGAGGGCTTCTGTGCAAGGGTTAGGATGAGCTAGCCTAAGCATTTTTATACCAATTTGACAGTTATTTTCAGTAACACGATAAACAACGCTCGGAATATTAAGTTCCTTTCTCATATTAAGTATCTTTGTGGTACGAAGGCACCCAAGGATTATCCTCAAGGCTTCGTTCTGCAATTTTTCAAGCCCTCCAAGCTTTCTTTCAGGATGCCTTAAAGTTAGTTTAGTTCATTTATTATGCACCCCATACCCATCTTGTGGGCGGTAGTGGAAAGGGTTGCAGAGGCACATAATGGGCTCAGGGACTGAACCCAACAATTCATTTAGCTAAGCAAGTTACAATCTTGATGAGCTAGTTACAAAATTCAGTATAAGTCGTCACATCAACAATAGGTTCGAGATCGATCACAAGTACAGTTTCTAAATTAAGCAACTGACATATGTGGAGAGCTAGTGTCACAATTGATATGTTTGTCCTGCACACCGCTCCCCATCCAGTGGGCAGCGGTGGATAGGTTACAATCACTTAGTTACTACTTACAGTTAGCAAACTGGGGATATTTGGCTAAAATTTCTGGTACCAGATCATTTTGAATGAAATATTGACACATCGTTGGTACATTGGTTATAGAATTGTCTCTGAATTCACTATCACATAGTGACGGAGGGGTGTGCAAATAATTTTGTTGACAGTTAACATTTGGTCAGGTCTACATCGGCAGATAATGAGAATTCCCAGAAATACTTGTAACCGAGTCTAAGCCGAGCAGTAGTAACATCTAGAAGTCTGCTGATTTTATTGGATGAACCATAGATGTGTGGCTCCTTTTGCATAATAGTATTGAACGAAAGTTAATCTCCCCAAACACTTTCGCGTTTTGGGCAAGTTACCCCTCCACTCTCTCCATTTTTGTTTGGACATTCCCTGGTAGTGCGCGGAAATACTGAAAAGTGTATACTCTTTTCAACTTTGTCACCTTAATTCTCGTCCTATGTCTTTCATTTTGGTATCAATGCGTTCGCAATAGAATTCCCAACAGAACTATGTGCATATAATGTCAAAGACAGCAGCGCGCTCCACCCGCCGACAAGATGAATGTAGGCCAAGGGTACCAGAAAAAGAAAGCTGAGCCACCCTCAGGCAACTCTCATTACATTAGAGAGCGTGATAATACTGAAAAGTGTATACCCTTTTCAACTTTGTTACCTCAATTCTCATCCTAGTTTTTTCAATTTGGCATCAATGTGTTCGCAATAGAATTCTCTACAGGACTAAAGGCATATAAACTCCAAAAGCCCGGCTTACCATCCGCAACAAACAGAGTAAGCGAGAGTGTGTTACCAGGGAGCGCACAAGAGCGATAAAATGTATACACTCTTTTCATTTTGGTCACCCCAATTGTCATCCTAGGTCTTTCATTTTGGTATCAATGTGTTAGCAATAGAATTATCTACAGGTTTAAATGCATATAAACTCCAAAAGCAAGGTGTACCATCCGCACAAAACAGAGAAAGTGAGAGAAAGTAACCCGGGAGCACTCTAGTGCAATGTAATGTGAACACTCTTTTCACTTTGGTTACCTCAATTCTCGTCATATGTCTTTCATTTTGGTATCAATGTGTTCGCAATTGTATCTGCTGGCATTTTACCCTTTGCTTGGATCTGAAGGGTTTTAGGCTCACCACGATGCAATCTGATAGTACCACACGTGTATATACCTATCTTCAAGCAGCAATTCACTCATTCAAACCGACTTATAATAGTTATCCATATATAAATGGTAATCTTTGTTCTACCTGTTAACCTGTCATATGAAGAAAGATTGTCAAAGCTTATATTACATTCTCTAGAAAAGCAAAGAATTAGGAGTGACATATGGTAGAGGTGCACAATGGGATGAATGGACATAACAAAGGGGACATTAATGGGGTATTAAAAGTAGCAACACAAGACAGAACTCGAAACAAAGTGTAAAAATTGGAAAAATTTAGATTTAGGAAAGAACTGCATGAGTAAATACACTGGGTTTGTACCTTAAGGTTCATGTATGCAATATTACAGAGTTCCAGTTAACTCCCATGCATGCAATTAATTTATGTTATGTTTATGTTTTTTATGTTAAAATGTTTTTGTTGATTTGTTTGTATATTTTCATAAGTAAAGCATGCTTACCGTCTTATTCCAAGTTTTATGATAACTTTACAAGGTTTAAAACATAAAGTTCAATATATATTCTGGTTTTCACACAGGAATTATACGTTAATATAACATCATAATAACGTAATGATGTCGTGTAAATAACGTTATACTGACGTCATATAAATGTTATATTTATGTTATAAGAACGTAAATTGGATAGCTTTACAGAAAGTAAACAAAAAAAACTAAATGTTGACTGAAAATTATTTATTCTTAAATATAAAGCATGAAAACATTATAATACCATAGCATTCACTATTATTTTTAAATTTTTACATAAATCTTAAAAAACTGTGTCTCAAGAATATATGTTTTTAGTTATATCCTTTGGTTTTAAGAACATCAGATATACGTATTTATGTCAAAAGTTACAGTATTACCTTTGTGGAACCATTTAAAAACGTCCACAAACGTTCTGTGTTTGCTGGGATATGGGTGCGAAAGTTGAGTCTCTTGTCTAAGTATAGGCTAAGAAACTTTCCATCATTTTTATTGCTAATGTTTACATTATCTATCTGAAGCTGAATTGCATTTGTTGATTTGTTTCCAAATAAGATATAGTAGGTCTTTTCAATGTTTTGTGTGAGGTTTGTTGGTTGACATCCACAAGTAGACTTTTTTTAATTAATTGTTTACAACATTATTTAACAGGAATGGGTTGGGGTCAGAGTAGATGAGTAGTATCATCAGCCAACAATATAGGTTTAAGTATGTTTGAGACATTAGGGAGATCATTGATGTATATAAGAAACAGGAGGGTCCTAGGATGCTGCTCTGTGGCACCTTTACGGTAATTAAGTGGTAGAGTGGGAGAGGTTATATCATTGATGGCTTCATATTGGTGTCTGTTACTAAGATAGGATCGGATATAGTTTAGGGCAAGGCCACGGATTCCATAATGGTTGAATTTAAGTAAGAGTTAGTTATGGTTAACAGTATCAAAGGCCTTTCTCAGGCCGATGAAGAGTTCAATTGGAAACTCACTTTTGTCAAGGGCTGAGAAGATTAAGTCAAGCAGACTAACAATAGCATCATTGGTACTCTTTTGGGAGCGGAAGCCAAACTGACAGGGACTTAGTATATTGAATTTTACAAGGTTGGAGTAGAGCTGTTTGTAAAAAAAAAAAAATATATTTTTGATAATATAGGTAGATTCGATATGGGTCTGTAATTATTTATGTCTGCCGTGTTACCTCCTTTATGAACTGGCGTTACTCTTGCTTTTTTAAGGATATCAGGGAAGGTATGACACTCTAGGGATTTGTTGAACAGCAATGCTATGGATGGTGCAAGGGCATGGGAGGCACGCCTGTGTACCATCGATGGTATTCCACTAATGTGCCCAGCTTTGGTTTTTAGCGAGTGAATGATGGACACACCATCTGTAGGGCTGACCGGAGAGAGGAGAAGAGAGTTTGGATAGCTGCGTGAAAGATATGTGGTAACATATGTCTGAGTCTCTGGGATTTTTCGGGCAAGGTGAGCACCAAACGATGAAAAGAAGCTATTAAATTCAGTTGCTGTTTCAAGATCTGTTGCAGGTATATAACCATCCTTGGAGATTTTTATCTTAATATGTAAATGTTGTTTAGCTCCTAGGATGGTAGAGATGGCTCTCCATGTGCTTTTTATGTTGCCTTTTGCTTCTTTGAATCTATTCTCGTAATAGGAACGCTTTGCTCTTATTATATAATAATAATAATAATAATTTTTATTTAGGTAAAGGTACATACATAAAGACATTTTACAAAGTTTGTTGGCTTTATAGATAGAGCTAGTACATACAATGCCTAAAGCCACTATTACGCAAAGCGTTTCGGGCAGAATACTGGTAATATACTGGTAAGCACTGATGAGTACCTCTTAGCTACTTCTTTTCCAACTAGGCCAATCCTAAGTTTTTTTTTCATATTCATGTTTCTTGTCGATTGCTTTAAGTATGCCATTAGTGAGCCAGGGATTATTTAACCTTTTTGCCAGTTACTTGCTTGGTGAGGCGAGGACAATAAGTATTGTAAAGGCTTTAAATTTTGGAAAGAGGCTAGTTAACGAATTATTATCCTGTGTATTGATAAATTTAGATTCCCAGTTTACATTGTGGAGGGCATTTGTGAGATTGCCTATTGCCGCTTCACATTGTAACCTAAAGGTAATTTTCTTGTTACCTGGTGGTGTTATGGCCATGTTCGCTACAAGGAAGGTAGGATAGTGGTCAGTTGTTCTGTCAGTGATTATACTTGATGTAAGAGGAGCTGTTATGTTGGTCCATCAGTGATCCAGGGTAGTCGCAGATGTTTGAGTGACTCGGGTGGGCCTGGTGATTGCGGGGATGAGCATACAGGAATTCATGCTGTTGAGGAAATAGTCTACTTGAGGGTTATTTTGTAGCCCTAGGTCAATATTGAAATCACCTCTGAGAACTATGTGATTTTTGTTGAGATTATTGTTTATGATAAGGTTCCTCAAGTTGTTATTGTATTTGTGTCTAGCTTCAGACACAAGCATGTTACAGTTATGTCTTAAAGAGTTGAGAGCAATTAAGGATGATAAAGAGTCACTTACAATTAATGTATCAAGTTTGGATACTTGTACACATTTCAGTGCAAGGAGCAAGGCAAATAGTTCAGTCTGAAGGGTAGAGGCCCAGTTGTTTATACGGACTCCCCACTCAAAATATAAGTCATATCCTATTGCCAGGACAACTGCACTTCCAGCTGCACCCGTTGGGCGCTCTAGGGAACCATCAGTGTATATGATTTGAGAGAGAGAATGCTCTGTGGACAGAGCATCAATATGGCTTAAGTCGTTGAGCTTTGCCTCAAAACAAAGCTGGGACTGATCTCTAATTTGCTCCTTTGATGGAAAGGGAGGGATTAAAATTGAAAAGGGTGTAATTTCCTACAGTGCAGGAAAGTGCTATTGTTGTCTCTCTTGGTACAAATTATAAATCTGATACTTTCTGAGTTCAGTTCCAATTTTATTTATCTATTTGAAACAATGTTTACATTCAATAAAGAAATTCTGGAGGGCTTCTGTGCAAGGGTTAGGATGAGCTAGCCTAAGCATTTTTATACCAATTTGACAGTTATTTTCAGTAACACGATAAACAACGCTCGGAATAATAAGTTCCTTTCTCATATTAAGTATCTTTGTGGTACGAAGGCACCCAAGAATTATCCTCAAGGCTTCGTTCTGCAATTTTTCAAGCCCTCCAAGCTTTCTTTCAGGATGCCTTAAAGTTAGTTTAGTTCATTTATTATGCACCCCATACCCATCTTGTGGGCGGTAGTGGAAAGGGTTGCAGAGGCACATAATGGGCTCAGGGACTGAACCCCACAATTCATTTAGCTAAGCAAGTTACAATCCTGATGAGCTAGTTACAAAATTCAGTATAAGTCGTCACATCAACAATGGGTTCGAGATCGATCACAAGTACAGGTTCTAAATTAAGCAACTGACATATGTGGACAGCTAGTGTCACAATTGATATGTTTGTCCTGCACACCGCTCCCCATCCAGTGGGCAGCGGTGGATAGGTTACAATCACTTAGTTACTACTTACAGTTAGCAAACTGGGGATATGCTAACTGCCAACAAACTCACCCTTAACATTGACAAAACTTTCTATATTCTGTTTGGCAATAAATCCTCTAATCAGATAAATCTCAAAATAAACAATACCCAAATTTGTAACAAATTAGATGGCAAATTCCTTGGCGTTCTCATTGACCACAAGCTGAATTTCCAGGGTCACATTCTAAATATATAAAAAAAAGTTTCAAAAACTGTTGGCATTCTTTCTAAGATCAGATATTATGTACCCCGCCCTGCCCTGGTTACTCTCTATTTCTCCCTCATCTATCCATACCTCAACTATGGTATTTGTGCTTGGGGTTCTACTACCCAAAATCATTTACGTCCTCTTATTACCCAACACAAAGCTGCTATTAGGACAATATCCAACTCTGGCCCCAGACATCACTCGGTACCCTTACTCAAATCTCTGAATATGTTAGATATTAAGTCACTGCACATTCTCTCTTGTTTATTATACATATATAAAACGCTGAACTGTAATGCCAATCCTGACCTCAAAAGCTTCATTGAAGGTTGTAACAGAACCCATGAGCACCACACCAGGAATAAATACAGTTTTGATATTCCTAGAGTACGACTTAATCAAACTAGAAATGCTCTACAAATCAAGGGACTCAGAATGTGGAATGACCTTCCCAACCATGTTAAAGACTGTACCTCTCTCAACCAGTTTAAGATAAAAACCAAACACTACCTAATAAATTCCCTGTAACCCACCTCACTCCTTTATTGTCAACCCATGTCTGTTATTTTATTATTATTATTTTTTTTTTAATCAACACTGTTTGTCAACCTATTGTATTTGTGCTGCTTTTTCAGTCATGTTCCCCCTTTTTTTATCTTTATTTGTATTTGTTTTCAACACTTTTTATTCTTTATGCTCAATTAGTATTAAGTTCTAGATATTAATGTTTTTCTTGCCCGAAACGCATTGTGTAATAGTGGCTTTATGCATTGTATGTACTAGCTCTATCTATATATCAATCCATTAATGTAACATCACTTGTATGTATGTACCTTACCTGAATAAACATATTTATTTATTATTTATATTTGGCTAAAATTTCTGGTACCAGATCATTTTGAATGAAATATTGACACATCGTTGGTACATTGGTTATAGAATTGTCTCTGAATTCACTATCACATAGTGACGGAGGGGTGTGCAAATAATTTTGTTGACAGTTAACATTTGGTCAGGTCTACATCGGCAGATAATGAGAATTCCCAGAAATACTTGTAACCGAGTCTAAGCCGAGCAGTAGTAACATCTAGAAGTCTGCTGATTTTATTGGATGAACCATAGATGTGTGGCTCCTCTTGCATAATAGTATTGAACATAGTTAATCTCCCCAAACACTTTCGCGTTTTGGGCAAGTTACCCCTCCACTCTCTCCATTTTTTTTGGACATTCTCTGGTAGTGCGCGGAAATACTGAAAAGTGTATACTCTTTTCAACTTTGTCACCTTAATTCTCGTCCTATGTCTTTCATTTGGTATCAATGCGTTCGCAATAGAATTCCCAACAGAACTATGTGCATATAATGTCAAAGAGAGCAGCGCGCTCCACCCGCCGACAAGATGAATGTAGGCCAAGGGTACCAGAAAAAGGAACCTGAGCCACCCTCAGGCAACTCTCATTACATTAGAGAGCGTGATAATACTGAAAAGTGTATACCCTTTTCAACTTTGTTACCTCAATTCTCATCCTAGGTTTTTCAATTTGGCATCAATGTGTTCGCAATAGAATTCTCTACAGGACTAAAGGCATATATACTCCAAAAGCCCGGCTTACCATCCGCAACAAACAGAGTAAGCGAGAGTGTGTTACCAGGGAGCGCACAAGAGCGATAAAATGTATACACTCTTTTCATTTTGGTCACCCCAATTGTCATCCTAGGTCTTTCATTTTGGTATCAATGTGTTAGCAATAGAATTATCTACAGGTTTAAATGCATATAAACTCCAAAAGCAAGGTGTACCATCCGCACAAAACAGAGAAAGTGAGAGAAAGTAACCCGGGAGCACTCTAGTGCAATGTAATGTGAACACTCTTTTCACTTTGGTTACCTCAATTCTCGTCATATGTCTTTCGTTTTGGTATCAATGTGTTCGCAATTGTATCTGCTGGCATTTACCCTTTGCTTGGATCTGAAGGGTTTTAGGCTCACCACGATGCAATCTGATAGTACCATACGTGTATATACCTATCTTCAAGCAGCAATTCACTCATTCAAACCGACTTATAATAGTTATCCATATATAAATGGTAATCTTTGTTCTACCTGTTAACCTGTCATATGAAGAAAGATTGTCAAAGCTTATATTACATTCTCTAAAAAGCAAAGAATTAGGAGTGACATATGGTAGAGGTGCACAATGGGATGAATGGACATAACAAAGGGGACATTAATGGGGTATTAAAAGTAGCAACACAAGACAGAACTCGAAACAAAGTGTAAAAATTGGAAAAATTTAGATTTAGGAAAGAACTGCATGAGTAAATACACTGGGTTTGTACCTTAAGGTTCATGTATGCAATATTACAGAGTTCCAGTTAACTCCCATGCATGCAATTAATTTATGTTATGTTTATGTTTTTTATGTTAAAATGTTTTTGTTGATTTGTTTGTATATTTTCATAAGTAAAGCATGCTTACCGTCTTATTCCAAGTTTTATGATAACTTTACAAGGTTTAAAACATAAAGTTCAATATATATTCTGGTTTTCATACAGGAATTATACGTTAATATAACATCATAATAACGTAATGATGTCGTGTAAATAACGTTATACTGACGTCATATAAATGTTATATTTATGTTATAAGAATGTAAATTGGATAGCTTTACAGAAAGTAAACAAAAAAAACTAAATGTTGACTGAAAATTATTTATTCTTAAATATAAAGCATGAAAACATTATAATACCATAGCATTTACTATTATTTTTAAATTTTTACATAAATCTTAAAAAACTGTGTCTCAAGAATATATGTTTTTAGTTATATCCTTTGGTTTTAAGAACGTCAGATATACGTATTTATGTCAAAAGTTACAGTATTACCTTTGTGGCACCATTTAAAAACGTCCACAAACGTTCTGTGTTTGCTGGGAGGGCGCCTTAATCCGCTTGACCATCACGGCCGGACAAAGGAAGTGATAGCCAAAGCTATTTGAACCACTTCCCCGCCGGCAACTCGGATGGTAATCTTGGGCATAGCATTTCACCAAATCACCTCATTCTTTGGGGCACACGTGAGGAACACAAATGCGTTTGTGTTCGCATTTGTGTTCCTCACGTGTGCCCCAAAGAATGATGTGATTTGGTGAAATGCTATGCCCAAGATTACCATCCGAGTTGCCGGCGGGGAAGTGGTTCAAATAGCTTTGGCTATCACTTCCTTTGTCCGGACTTGATGGTCAAGCGGATTAAGGCGCCCTGTAGTTACCAGTTGCGTTGCTTCTGGGAGTATGGGTTCGGGTCACTTCTGGGGTGTGAGTTTTCAGTCGCATATAGTCCTGGGAACCATTCAGGCTTGTTCGCATATATATATATATATATATATATATATATATATATATATATATATATATATATATATATATATATATATATATATGTCGTACCTAATAGCCAGAACGCACTTTTCAGCCTACTATTCAAGGCCCGATTTGCCTAATAAGCCAAGTTTTCCTGAATTAATATATTTACTATAATTTTTTTCTTATGAAATGATAAAGCAACCCTTTTCTCTATGTATGAGGTCAATTTTTTTTTATTGGAGTTAAAATTAACGTAGATATATGACCGAACCTAACCAACCCTACCTAACCTAACCTAACCTATATTTAAGGTAAGGTTAGGTTAGGTAGCCAAAAAAAGCTAGGTTAGGTTAGGTTAGGTAGGTTAGGTAGACGAAAAAACATTAATTCATGAAAACTTGGCTTATTAGGCAAATCGGGCCTTGAATAGTAGGCTGAAAAGTGCGTTCTGGCTATTAGGTACGACATATATATATATATATATATATATATATATATATATATATATATATATATATATATATATATATATATATATGTCGTACCTAGTATCCAAAACGTCGTACTCGGCCTACTATGTAAGGCCCGATTTGCCCAATAAGCCAAGTTTTCCTGAATTAATATATTTTCTCTAATCTTTTTCTTATGAAATGATAAAGCTACCCATTTCATTATGTATGAGGTATATTTTTTTTTTTTAGAGTTAAAATTAACGTAGCTATATGACCGAACCTAACCAACCCTACCTAACCTAACTTTATAGGTTAGGTTAGGTTAGGTAGCCGAAAAAGCTAGGTTAGGTTAGGTTAGGTAGGTTAGGTTGCCGAAAAACAATTAATTCATGAAAACTTGGCTTATTAGGGAAATCGGGCCTTGCATAGTAGGCTGAGAAGTGCATTCTGGCTACTAGGTACGACATATATATATATATATTAGTATATTTTGGTAGCAGTCTTTCCTGTAGACATATATTATTAAATATGACCGAAAAAGTAAGATTAATAATTCTAACACGAATTTTCTCAATCTTTCGTACATTACGCTTCACTGTTGGAGGTAAATCAAAAATCACTTCTCCAAAATTCATTTTTATTTCTAGTCTGACGCGACACGGGCGCGTTTCGTAAAACTTATTACATTTTCAAAGACTTCACAAATACACAACTGATTAGAACTTACGTATCTCTGATTTTATATCTACATTTGAGTGAGGTGGGAGGGGTGATGTGGCATTAACACAAGACAGAACAAGAGGGGATATTAATAGGGTATTAAAAGTATCAACACAAGACAGAACAGAAACAATGGGTATTGAATAGAAGTGTTTGTAGAAAGCCTATTGGTCCATATTTCTTGATGCTTCTATATTGGAGCGGAGTCTTGAGGTGGGTAGAATATAGTTGTGCAATAATTGGCTGTTGATTGCTGGTGTTGACTTCTTGATGTGTAGTGCCTCGCAAACGTCAAGCCGCCTGCTATCGCTGTATCTATCGATGATTTCTGTGTTGTTTACTAGGATTTCTCTGGCGATGGTTTGGTTATGGGAAGAGATTATATGTTCCTTAATGGAGCCCTGTTGCTTATGCATCGTTAAACGCCTAGAAAGAGATGTTGTTGTCTTGCCTATATACTGGGTTTTTTGGAGCTTACAGTCCCCAAGTGGGCATTTGAAGGCATAGACGACGTTAGTCTCTTTTAAAGCGTTCTGTTTTGTGTCTGGAGAGTTTCTCATGAGTAGGCTGGCCGTTTTTCTGGTTTTATAGTAAATCGTCAGTTGTATCCTCTGATTTTTGTCTGTAGGGATAACGTTTCTATTAACAATATCTTTCAGGACCCTTTCCTCCGTTTTATGAGCTGTGGAAAAGAAGTTCCTGTAAAATAGTCTAATAGGGGGTATAGGTGTTGTGTTAGTTGTCTCTTCAGAGGTTGCATGGCTTTTCACTTTCCTTCTTATGATGTCTTCGATGAAACCATTGGAGAAGCCGTTATTGACTAGGACCTGCCTTACCCTACAGAGTTCTTCGTCGACTTGCTTCCATTCTGAGCTGTGGCTGAGAGCACGGTCGACGTATGCGTTAACAACACTCCTCTTGTACCTGTCAGGGCAGTCGCTGTTGGCATTTAGGCACATTCCTATGTTTGTTTCCTTAGTGTAGACTGCAGTGTGGAAACCTCCGCCCTTTTCCATGACTGTTACATCTAGAAAAGGCAGCTTCCCATCCTTTTCCGTCTCGTAAGTGAAACGCAGCACGGAACTCTGCTCAAATGCCTCCTTCAGCTCCTGCAGATGTCTGACATCAGGTACCTGTGTAAAAATGTCGTCAACATACCTGCAGTATATGGCCGGTTTCAAGTTCATGTCGACTAAGACTTTTTGCTCGATGGTACCCATGTAGAAGTTTGCAAACAGGACACCTAGGGGAGAACCCATGGCGACCCCATCTACTTGCTTATACATGTGCCCATCCGGGCTCAAGAAGGGTGCCTCTTTAGTACAAGCTTGGAGTAGTTTCCTCAGAATACTTTCTGGCATGTCAAGAGGAGTACAGGCTGGATCACGATACACTCTGTCGGCTATCATTCCGATTGTCTCGTCCACAGGTACGTTGGTAAACAGCGATTCTACGTCCAACGAGGCTCTTATCCCTGTGGCCCGTGTGCCCCGCAGTAAGTCAACAAATTCCTTTGGAGACTTCAGGCTGAAGGCGCAAGGAACATAAGGAGTCAGCAGGCCGTTGAGTCGCTTCGCCAGTCTGTACGTGGGTGTGGGTATCTGGCTAATGATTGGCCGAAGTGGGTTTCCAGGCTTGTGCGAAGGACACTACAGCCGAATTAAAAGCAAAGGTCAACAAACTGATCGAAACTGTGAACGCCAAGAAATCCGGACTCCACCTGCCAAAGATCATTGGGAAATATAAACCTGGATATGCGTATGGAAATGTCAAGACGCACAAGCCTGGAAACCCACTTCGGCCAATCATTAGCCAGATACCCACACCCACGTACAGACTGGCGAAGCGACTCAACGGCCTGCTGACTCCTTATGTTCCTTGCGCCTTCAGCCTGAAGTCTCCAAAGGAATTTGTGGACTTACTGCGGGGCACACGGGCCACAGGGATAAGAGCCTCGTTGGACGTAGAATCGCTGTTTACCAACGTACCTGTGGACGAGACAATCGGAATGATAGCCGACAGAGTGTATCGTGATCCAGCCTGTACTTCTCTTGACATGCCAGAAAGTATTCTGAGGAAACT
This sequence comes from Procambarus clarkii, assembly GCF_040958095.1. Classification (NCBI taxonomy): domain Eukaryota; kingdom Metazoa; phylum Arthropoda; class Malacostraca; order Decapoda; family Cambaridae; genus Procambarus; species Procambarus clarkii. Next base: position 22,533,001 of record NC_091178.1, read on the forward strand.
ACTCCAAGCTTGTACTAAAGAGGCACCCTTCTTGAGCCCGGATGGGCACATGTATAAGCAAGTAGATGGGGTCGCCATGGGTTCTCCCCTAGGTGTCCTGTTTGCAAACTTCTACATGGGTACCATCGAGCAAAAAGTCTTAGTCGACATGAACTTGAAACCGGCCATATACTGCAGGTATGTTGACGACATTTTTACACAGGTACCTGATGTCAGACATCTGCAGGAGCTGAAGGAGGCATTTGAGCAGAGTTCCGTGCTGCGTTTCACTTACGAGACGGAAAAGGATGGGAAGCTGCCTTTTCTAGATGTAACAGTCATGGAAAAGGGCGGAGGTTTCCACACTGCAGTCTACACTAAGGAAACAAACATAGGAATGTGCCTAAATGCCAACAGCGACTGCCCTGACAGGTACAAGAGGAGTGTTGTTAACGCATACGTCGACCGTGCTCTCAGCCACAGCTCAGAATGGAAGCAAGTCGACGAAGAACTCTGTAGGGTAAGGCAGGTCCTAGTCAATAACGGCTTCTCCAATGGTTTCATCGAAGACATCATAAGAAGGAAAGTGAAAAGCCATGCAACCTCTGAAGAGACAACTAACACAACACCTATACCCCCTATTAGACTATTTTATAGGAACTTCTTTTCCACAGCTCATAAAACGGAGGAAAGGGTCCTGAAAGATATTGTTAATAGAAACGTTATCCCTACAGACAAAAATCAGAGGATACAACTAACGATTTACTATAAAACTAGAAAAACGGCCAGCCTACTCATGAGAAACTCTCCAGACACAAAACAGAACGCTTTAAAAGAGACTAACGTCGTCTATGCCTTCAAATGCCCACTTGGGGACTGTAAGCTCCAAAAAACCCAGTATATAGGCAAGACAACAACATCTCTTTCTAGGCGTTTAACGATGCATAAGCAACAGGGCTCCATTAAGGAACATATAATCTCTTCCCATAACCAAACCATCGCCAGAGAAATCCTAGTAAACAACACAGAAATCATCGATAGATACAGCGATAGCAGGCGGCTTGACGTTTGCGAGGCACTACACATCAAGAAGTCAACACCAGCAATCAACAGCCAATTATTGCACAACTATATTCTACCCACCTCAAGACTCCGCTCCAATATAGAAGCATCAAGAAATATGGACCAATAGGCTTTCTACAAACACTTCTATTCAATACCCATTGTTTCTGTTCTGTCTTGTGTTGATACTTTTAATACCCTATTAATATCCCCTCTTGTTCTGTCTTGTGTTAATGCCACATCACCCCTCCCACCTCACTCAAATGTAGATATAAAATCAGAGATACGTAAGTTCTAATCAGTTGTGTATTTGTGAAGTCTTTGAAAATGTAATAAGTTTTACGAAACGCGCCCGTGTCGCGTCAGACTAGAAATAAAAATGAATTTTGGAGAAGTGATTTTTTATTTACCTCCAACAGTGAAGCGTAATGTACGAAAGATTGAGAAAATTCGTGTTAGAATTATTAATCTTACTTTTTCGGTCATATTTAATAATATATATATATATATATTATTAAATATGACCGAAAAAGTAAGATTAATAATTCTAACACGAATTTTCTCAATCTTTCGTACATTACGCTTCACTGTTGGAGGTAAATAAAAAATCACTTCTCCAAAATCACTTCTCCATATATATATATATATATATATATATATATATATATATATATATATATATATATATGCATTCTCATCAAAAGAATAAGGTGATTTGATAAAATGCTATGCCCAAGATTACCATCCGAGTGCCAGCGGGGAAGTGGTTCATATAGCTTCGGCTATCACTTCCTTATGTCCGGTCGTGATGGTCAAGCAGATTAAGGCGTCCTGTAGTTACCAGTTGCGTTGCCTCTGGGAGTATGGGTTCGAGTCACTTCTGGGGTGTGAGACCCTTCTTGAGCCCGGATGGGCACATGTATAAGCAAGTAGATGGGGTCGCCATGGGTTCTCCCCTAGGTGTCCTGTTTGCGAACTTCTACATGGGTACCATCGAACAAATGGTCTTAGTCGACGTGAACTTGAAACCGGCCATATACTGCAGGTATGTTGACGACATTTTTACACAGGTACCGGATGTCAGACATCTGCAGGAGCTGAAGGAGGCATTTGAGCAGAATAATGTGTTGCGTCACAAAAGTGAGAGAGAGAGAGAGAGAGAGAGAGAGAGAGAGAGAGAGAGAGAGAGAGAGAGAGAGAGAGAGAGAGAGAGAGAGAGAGAGAGAGAGAGAGAGAGAGAGAGAGAGAGAGAGAGAGGAGAGAGAGAGAGAGAGAGAGAGAGAGAGAGAGAGAGAGAGAGAGAGAGAGAGAGAGAGAGAGAGAGAGAGAGAGAGAGAGAGAGAGAGAGAGAGAGAGAGAAGAGAGAGCAAGGGAGAGAAATAGAAAAGAGAGAGAGAGAGAGAGAGAGCAAGGGAGAGAAATAGAGAAGAGAGAGAGAGAGAGAGAGAGAGAGAGAGAGAGAGAGAGAGAGAGAGAGAGAGAGAGAGAGAGAGAGAGAGAGAGAGAGAGAGAGAGGAGAGAGAGAGAGAGAGAGAGAGAGAGAGAGAGAGAGAGAGAGAGAGAGAGAGAGAGGAGAGAGAGAGAGAGAGAGAGAGAGAGAGAGAGAGAGAGAGAGAGAGAGAGAGAGAGAGAGAGAGGAGGAGAGAGAGAGAGAGAGAGAGAGAGAGAGAGAGAGAAGAGAGAGCAAGGGAGAGAAATAGAGAAGAGAGAGAGAGAGAGAGAGAGAGAGAGAGAGAGAGAGAGAGAGAGAGAGAGAGAGAGAGAGAGAGAGAGAGAGAGAGGGGGGGGGGGGGGGGGGGGGGGGGGGGGGGGGGGGGTGGGGGAGAGGTAGGTAAAAGTGAATATGTTGAATATGAAACTCTTGTTGGTCAACTCTGCGCATGTAGTGCATCCACTGTGGGAGAGCTATTTTCTTCAAAAAGTATAATCGTGTGGCTTTATGTTTAAAGAAACAATTTCAAGTACATTCTTTGATTGAAAAACATGAATATAAATACAAGTGTTAATTGTAAATGATCACTTATAAACAAAAATAAGAAGTAGGAAAAATTATATATGGAACCAGACAAACACATTGGAACGCTTAGGTGATGAGAGGGTAAACAACCGCCGCCATTTTAGCGAGTCCCACCCGCCGGTGATGTCCAGCACGAGCATTAAGGGAAAACCTTGACACAAACTGCACCTATCATAAAGTAAAAGCACCACCATTGACCGCCAAGTGCTCACATCAAGTCTAACTCTAAGAAACAACACTCAAGCCTTGACGCTTCTCCTAACATCCGGGGGAGAAAACCTTCACACAAACTGCACCTGTCATAAAGAAGATGAAGACTCACCAGTGTCCACAGTGTCTGAAGGTATTCACCCGTCCTTCACATGTGAAGCGTCACATGTTAGTGCATTCAGGGGATAAACCTCACGTGTGTCCAGAGTGTGGAAAGAGATTCGGTCGTCTTGGAAGTATGAAGATTCACATGTTAGTGCATTCAGGTGAGAAACCTCATGAGTGGTCCTGAGTGTGGGAAGAGATTCAAGCATCTTCAACATATGAAGACTCACAGGATGGTGCATGCGGATGAGAGTCCTTAAAATGTGCCGAGTGTGGCAAAAAATTTAGAGCACGTGGAAATATAATAAGCCACATGTTAGTGCATTCAGGTGAGAAGCCTCACGAGTGTCCAGAGTGTGGGAAAAGATTCAGTGAGCGTGGAAATATGAAGCGTCACAGGAGGGTGCATGCGGATGAGAGACCTTTTCAATGTGCCGAGTGTGGCAAAAAATTTAGAGTACGTGGAAATATAATAAGCCACATGTTAGTGCATTCAGGTGACAAGCCTCACGAGTGTCCAGAGTGTGGGAAAAGATTCAGTCGTCTTGGAAATATGAAGACTCACATGTTAGTGCATTCAGATGATAAAACTCATGAGTGTCCAGAGTGTGGGAAGAGATTCAGTCATCGTGGAAGTATGAAGACTCACAGGATGGTGCATGCGGATGAGAGACCTTTTCAATGTGCCGAGTGTGGCAAAAAAATTTAGAGATCGTGGAACTATAATAAGGCACATGTTAGTGCATTCAGGTGACAAGCCTCACGAGTGCCCAGAGTGTGGGAAGAGATTCAGTCGTCTTGGAAATATGAAGACTCACATGTTAGTGCATTCAGGTGACAAGCCTCACGAGTGTCCAGAGTGTGGAAAAGATTCAGTGAGCGTGGAAATATGAAGACTCACATGTTAGTGCATTCAGGTGACAAACCTCATGAGGGTCCAGAGTGTGGGAAGAGATTCAGTCGGCATGGATATATGAAGCGTCACAGGATGGTGCATGCGGATGAGAGACCTTTTCAATGTGCTGTGGCAAAAAATTTAGAGAACGTGGAAAAA
>NC_091178.1:22900427-22904384 GCF_040958095.1 Procambarus clarkii
TGGCCCTTGTGACCAGCTACGCTTCCTATCCTTCCCCCTCCAAGCGTCCCACGCTCTTGCACTCACCCAAAACACACACACCCTTCCTCCTATTCTCACCCCCTTCTCCCGCGGAAGCACCCACCCACACACACTTACATTCCCCCCTCCAAGATTGTATCCAAGTATCCAAGTATAAGTATAAGTATCCAAGATTGACCATGTAATATATCATTTATACAATGTATATATATGATGTAACTATATAACCTGAGCTTGTAAAAGCTCCTTCATCATCTTCAGTGATTAAGTGCTTAATTGCACACTAGTTTCTTTATCAGCTATCTCACCCTGTCAGAGTGAATGAGACAGATGTATGTGAATACATGTGTGTGTATATATGTATGTATATGTGTGTGTGTATGTATATGTATGGGTATAAAGTATATATGGAAGCTGATCAGAATTACATTTCACCTTTGTGAATGTACACTAATGACACTATGTAAAAGACACATCAAACACTTTATGTAGGGCATACGTAAATCTGTGTATCTATGTATTTACGTATATAGGTTAGCTTAGCATTTTAAAAGCACCGAATCACTTTCTGTGGTTGAGTGTTCAATAAACCCTTGAACTATATGTTTAACATTTCTCTAACCCACCACCACCTATTCTTCGAAGGAAGAGGTGGTGGTGGTGTAGCCCTGCTTGTAAGAAAAGGCTGGGATTTTGAGGAGATGGTTGTTCAGGGATGTGAAGGTTTCAGTGACTACATAACAGGTACAATAACAACTGGAGGGCAAAAAATTATAGTCGTAGTCATATATAATCCACCACCAAATGACAGAAGACCCAGACAGGGATATGATGAAAACAACATGGCCACCATTAACATAATAGAGAGAGCAGATTCTGTTGCTAGCAGGAATGGATCTGGACTACTAATCATGAGAGACTTCAACTATGGGCAGATAGATTGGGAGAACAGAGACCCATATGGTGGACCAGAAACATGGGGAGCTAAGCTACTGGACGTGGCAAGAAAAAAGTTTCTAAGTCAGCACATCAAGGAACCAACAAGAAAGAGAACACACACACACACACTCACACACACACACACACACACACACACACACACACACACACACACACACACACACACACACACACACACACACACACACACACACACACACACACACACACACACACACACACACACACACACACACACACACACACACACACACACACACACCTCCCTCACCCTCGTTCCTCGTGAGTGAGGGAGGTGGTCACGTTGCACCGCGCTTGCCAATAAAGCTTTATATCTCGGGACATCAAAGGTATACACGGGAAATTCGGTGTTCAGTGATAATACAAAGTGCAACACACCAATTTGAAACTAGAAAACTTATGGATAGTGTCCGATAGTGCATATTAGACAAGATCAGGGGTACGACATCAGTGCCAGGACAAGCACGTGGGCCACTGATGGTCAGAGTGTACACAACTAGATGTGATAGTGAAGATCATAACAAATAGTGAATAGGATAGTGAAGAAGTGATTCTAAACGTGTGGCATTGAACTATATCGGTGCTAAGAGGAACAAGAAGCAGAGTACTGGTGATATATAGCGACAAGTTGGAAGGACCTACGCCTGGCAGCGGCGTGGATGGAGACTACGAGTAAACAAGACTGTCAACAGTACTTCTAACACCTGTTTGATCTGTGGGATGTTTTGAATTGGCGGTAATGTAAGGCCTCTCACAAAGTCAGTCAGTCAACCGGTAAACAGTGTTATTGCTTTTTAATAGTTAGTCTTGGATATAAGTTAACAAACGGAAACTAATCTGAAGGAAATGTGCGGCTCATGTGGGACCTAGTTTCTGACACCCAAGTGTGAAAAAAACACTCCACCTACACCGAGACAACTCTCCCCCGCCTTCTCTCACCCCCACCCCCTCCCACCAGAGCAACAACAGTACACACACGGCCAAAATGGTCCACACCCTCCCACTCTACTCCCCCACACACCCTCACCATTCCCTCCCTCTCTCCCTGCCCCCCCCCCCCCCAATGAACACTCAGGACACCTCTCTCTCTCTCTCTCTCTCTCTCTCTCTCTCTCTCTCTCTCTCTCTCTCTCTCTCTCTCTCTCTCTCTCTCTCTCCTCTCTCTCTCTCTCTCTCTCTCTCTCTCTCTCTCTCTCTCCTCCCCTTCTCTCTCTCTCTCTCCCCCCCCCCTCTCTCTCTCTCTCTCTCTCTCTCTCTCTCTCTCTCTCTCTCTCTCTCTCTCTCTCTCTCTCTCTCTCTCTCCTCTCTCTCTCTCTCTCTCTCTCTCTCTCTCCTCCCCCTCTCTCTCTCTCCTCCCCCTCTCTCTCTCTCCCCCTCTCTCTCTTTCTCTCTCTCTCTCTCTCTCTCTCTCTCTCTCTCTCTCTCTCTCTCTCTCTCTCTCTCTCTCTCTCTCTCTCTCTCTCTCTCTCTCCTCCCCCTCTCTCTCTCTCTCTCCCCCTCTCTCTCTTTCTCTCTCTCTCTCTCTCTCTCTCTCTCTCTCTCTCGCTCTCTCTCTCTCTCTCTCTCTCTCTCTCTCTCTCTCTCTCTCTCTCTCTCTCTCTCTCTCTCTCTCTCTCTCTCATAGGGAAAACATGGAAGGGACACGAACTTGGGGCGACAAACGCAGGATGACAATCGCGGCTGGAACAAATTCAGAGGATGGGGTGGAACAGGAAGCCTGGATGAAGGGAGTATTCCAGTAAATGTGGGATGAATTCAGTGAAGGACTGAGGGTAATGAGGGAGACAGTTGCCAACCTGCAGGATGAACTAAGGGCAGCAAAGAAGGAGATAAGATATCCTGAAGGAGACTTCTCCACAATGCCAGACACAAACCGTGCCTCAGGGAGACAGAAATGCTACTGGGGAGGAGACCTCCACACCTCAGCTCTCATTTGCTGAAATGCTTAAAAAGAGCCCTGAAGCTAGGGCTGCAAGTTAAGGAAGTTGCCATGGAAGTGGCTTCCTCTCAGGAAGCAGCTAGATGTACTAGCCGGCTGATAGAGAGAAAAAGAGCAGTAGTAGTAGCAGGCATTAAAGAGCAAACAGGGACCAGACCAAAGGAGTGGAGAAACAAGTACAAAACATAGTTAACAAAAGCCTTAAAGAGGTAAGGAAGAAGGGAACTGACCAAAATGTTGAAAAGGTTTTCAGGCTTGGAAAGTACAACAAGGACAGAGACCGAATGATAAAGGTGGTATTCATGAGTGAAAATCACGAAAAGAGGAACGGTTAGCAAGGAAGAGCGGTCCCTAGCAAATGTAGAGAAGTTCAAAAAAGTATTCCTGCAGAGGGATATGACAAGGGAAGAGAGAAAGCAGGCAGCAGACGCGAGGAAGGAGCGCAGGGAGAGAGAAAGGAATCAGGGAGCCACAACCCCGATCCCTACCATCCCCGAGGGGAGTGGGGAACCCTCCTCAAACAGTGCAATAGCCACAGGGAGTGCGGCACCACACCCCCACATTCTACCCAACAGACACCCTACCTGCCCCAAACCCCTGTCAGCCCCCACTAAGTACCCACCTAAGGCACCACACCCTCCCCTTCCACCCCCTCTTCCCACTCACCCCCTCCTCCCACTCACCCCTTCCCCAGGACCACCCTTCTCCCCCATCCCCCAAGCCCTCCCTTCTCCCACATGCCCTCCCGTCTCTCCCACCCACAAGCGCTCCATTCTCCCCTGCCCCCCTAAGCCCCCCACCTCCCCCACCCCACCTAAGCCTTCCACTCTCCACCACTCCCCAAAACCCACACCCTCTTCCTCACCCACCTCAGCCTTCCCTCCCCCCCCACCCCCCAAGCCCTCTACCCTTTACTGCCCCCCAAACCCCCCTTTTCCCCCATCCCTCCAACTGTCCCCCTTTCACCCCCCCTAAACCTCCCCCTCCACCCCCCTCAACCCTTCCCCCTCTCACCC
>NC_091178.1:22904884-23014884 GCF_040958095.1 Procambarus clarkii
GTGGAGGCTGACTCCATACACAGTTTCAAGTGTAGATATGATAGAGCCCAATAGGCTCAGGAACCTGTACCTGTTGATTGACAGATGAGAGGCGGGACCAAAGAGCCAGAGCTCAACCCCCGCAAGCACAACTAGGTGAGTACACACACACACACACCCTCGTAGCCTGGTGGATAGCAAGCAGGACTCGTAATTCTGTCGTGCGTGTTCGATTCCCGCACCAGGCAGACACAAATGGGCAAAGTTTCTTTCACCCTGAATGCCCCTGTTACTTAGCAGTAAATAGGTACCTGGGAGTTAGTCAGCTGTCACGGGCTGCTTCCTGGGGTGTGTGTGTGGTGTGGAAAAATAGAAGTTAGTTGACCAGACCACACACTAAAAGTTGAAGGGACGACGACGTTTCGGTCCGTCCTGGACCATTCTCAAGTCGATTGTGAGAATGACTTGACACAATCGACTTGAGAATGGTCCAGGACGGACCGAAACGTCGTCGTCCCTTCAACTTTTAGTGTGTGGTCTGGTCAACATACTTCAGCCACGTTATTGTGACTCATCGCCTGCATAGAAGTTAGTTGATTGACAGTTGAGATGTGGGCCGAAAGAGCAAAGCTCAACCCCCTCAAACACAACTAGGTGAATACACACACACGCACACGCACACACACACACACACACACACACACACCACACGCACACGCACACACACACACACACTATAGCAATAGATTATAGTGTTATTAATTAAAGAAGCATAAACACGATTTTAGTGTTTCAGCTTAAACACGGGCTGCCCTTAGAAATGCTTGAACTTGAGCGGCTCTTATTAAAGCTTAAAAACACTGTAGCGACCCTTACAAAACTTAAAAACAACAGCGACCTTTAATACAAGTTTAAACAACAGTGGCTCGTAATAAACTTTAATTGACGGAGGCCATTAGTTGCATGGTGTCTTTAAAACAAAGCTCATTCACGAGGCAGACTCCTGATGTTGAGTGTTGAGAAGCGAGTAGTGAGGCCTCCATAACACCTAACTTTTCACAGTCGTGAAGCCTCATACTGACAACTCCCAAAAACCCCAGCACCCGTCATGACGGGAAGATTATTAAAGTGTTTTATGCGTGTTGTTTAAGCATGAGCCACGAGGGTTCAAAACAATTAGGTGAGTACATAAGAACGTTCCGTATATGCTGGCGATGAGTCACAATAACGTGGCTAAAGTATGTTGACCAGACCACACACTAGAAGGTGAAGGGACGACGACGTTTTGGTCCGTCCTGGACCATTCTCCGTATATCTCATAGAACATGGGACCCAGTCTTCCTGTGATGCATTAAGAAAGCCGGGGAGTGGAGGAGAGAGATAGATCTATCGACTCTGCTCGCCTCTTGTGTCAAACTGCGGCGATAGATTACACAGTGCTTTAGGGATAGGATCATTGGGAGTCTACGATATGAGAATATCGCGCTTATCTGCAGAGAAGAACTTCTAGGTGATTGGCTCAGTCCCCCCGAGCGTGAAGATAGCGCTCAATGTTTACAATGAGCCCCAAAGTCTAATAGATTGATGGAGCATTAATGGCGTGCGTGGACGGGGCACTTAAGGGCTTGGTTACACCTTGTGGTGTAATCACACGCCTTCTTCGTGAGGTTATACCAGGTGGTGGTGGTGACGCCTTGTTCGTGTGGTTATACCAGGTGGTGGACGCCTTGTTCGTGTGGTTATACCAGGTGGTGGACGCCTTGTTCGTTTGCTTATACCAGGTGGTGGACGCCTTGTTCGTTTGGTTATACCAGGTGGTGGACGCCTTGTTCGTGTGGTTATACCAGGTGGTGGACGCCTTGTTCGTGTGGTTATACCAGGTGGTGGACGCCTTGTTCGTGTGGTTATACCAGGTGGTGGACGCCTTGTTCGTGTGGTTATACCAGGTGGTGGACGCCTTGTTCGTGTGGTTATACCAGGTGGTGGACGCCTTGTTCGTGTGGTTATACCAGGTGGTGGACGCCTTGTTCGTGTGGTTATACCAGGTGGTGGACGCCTTGTTCGTGTGGTTATACCAGGTGGTGGACGCCTTGTTCGTGTGGTTATACCAGGTGGTGGACGCCTTGTTCGTGTGGTTATACCAGGTGGTGGACGCCTTGTTCGTGTGGTTATACCAGGTGGTGGACGCCTTGTTCGTGTGGCTATACCAGGTGGTGGACACCTTGTTCGTGTGGTTATACCAGGTGGTGGACGCCTTGTTCGTGTGGTTATACCAGGTGGTGGACGCCTTGTTCGTGTGGTTATACCAGGTGGTGGACGCCTTGTTCGTGTGGTTATACCAGGTGGTGGACACCTTGTTCGTGTGGTTATACCAGGTGGTGGACGCCTTGTTCGTGTGGTTATACCAGGTGGTGGACGCCTTGTTCGTGTGGTTATACCAGGTGGTGGACACCTTGTTCGTGTGGTTATACCAGGTGGTGGACGCCTTGTTCGTGTGGTTATACCAGGTGGTGGACGCCTTGTTCGTGTGGTTATACCAGGTGGTGGACACCTTGTTCGTGTGGTTATACCAGGTGGTGGACGCCTTGTTCGTGTGGTTATACCAGATTTATGAGAGTACATAGGCCAGGCATAGCTATTTATAGAACAAGCCAAGCGACCACTGGAACATACATCTAAGACAGTGCACAGTTACAAACCCATTAAGATTTCAACTTAGATTCAACAGAGCAGAAGAAGTTATTAAACACATATGGCAAAATCTTAATGAAGCGATCATACGAGTCATAAATACTCATACTCCGCCCAAGTAAAACAGAAACAAGCACCACTTAGTGGGCCAGTCAGAGGCTTAGGGCCTGCGCAGGAATATTCCTGCAAAAGAAAAAAAAAGCCAAGCGCTCTCGAGATAGAGTGTCAAGTCAGCATAGTATGGCCATTTTGTGATCTACACATCCCAAGGAGGCCTCCTTATTGAATCCATATCAGGATACGTAATTACATTTAACAACTATAAGCTTACCATGGTAATACTTAAAATTAAATACATATACTTAAAAAATATTTGTTTAGCCAAATACATTTGGTTAACGATAGCATAAATGGATCATTAAAAGAGCAGGGCAACGATACTCGCCTTGGTGTGAAATACATGTGTGTCCAGACGTTGACGCTTTAATGTACAAGATTCCATCACCTCATGGGGACACTCCAGGGTTTGGACACCTTGTTCAACCTTGACGCCGAGTGGACGTCTGGACGCCTCCTCCGCCTGGGAGCCTCCGGTTCACGTTTAGTTTTGCGATTTTGGATTTGATGCTGCCCTTTGGCATTCCTCTTTACCGGTCCGGGTTGTACGACGCCTGGCGCACACATCGACTTGGATCACCGGATTGTTGAAAGATTTTTTTCGTGTGTTCTGGCTGGTTCTCCCGGCGGAGTGACGGTGACCGGCGCCAGCTTGGCTGAGAGGTGCCGGCAGTTGGTGGGTCTTGGTGGGCTCCTGGTGTGCCCTAAGCCGTGGTTGGCGGCTGGCTTCTGCTCTGCCGGAGGGCACTGGATGACTTTTTCTTTTTAGCTGGAAGCATAGATTTTGGTTTGCTACTCAGTGTTCTCTGTGTGGGGCGGGGCCGGTGCTTGTCACCCTGAGGGACTCCTGGGGCTCCCCAGTGTTCTCTGTGTGGGGCGGGGCCGGTACTTGTCACCCTGAGGGACTCCTGGGGCTCCCCAATCATCTGCCTGTCTGCGTTTCTATGCAGCGAGGGATATTAGTTTCCAGTGATTGGCGTCTCTTGTTTCGCCATTAGGATTGGTGTTTCACCTTTTCCTGGCCTGGCATGATTAACCCCTCACAGGTACGCCAGAGCGCATCCGATCCCACGATCGTCGTAGCCCCTAAATCAACAACAACAACAACAACAGTCATGGGACAAGTTACCAGAACAAGAGTATAAGCTAAAAAATTTGTAACCGTATCAGTGTTAGCTGCATTATATATATATTACTTTTTACCAAATGGTAAGTGGAGATTTGTTTATTTACTCAGGTTAATGAAAGGCAGCACCATTTTTGCTGGATCAATCTGAAAACTTACCCCACTTAGGGAATACAGAGAATAGATACAGTCCGCTACCCCACGAAGAAAACAGTTTCGTAGTTGTTAGTTAGTTCCTTATTTTGGAGAATCAGAAAGTTAAAAAAACACACAATTGGTCTGCTTCAAACCGGATACTGTAGTATCATACTCCACAATCACAATTGATCCTTATACAGACCAGATAGTGGAGTAGTATTTGCCACACTAGCCTAGCCTAACTTAACCTAGTATAAAACCTAGCCTAGCCTCACTTAAAGTGACATAGCTATCTAGTTCAGTATAAACAAAATAAAGTGGCCCAATATAAGTAAAAACAAAAGTAACTACTGTTTATTGTAAGGTATAAATCCTTTAGGTAGTTACCTAAACATCAATAGTTAGCTTTATAACAAATTAAAGGCAACTGCCTTTAACAGAGAAAAGCTGTTACATTACATTATTTTATTTGTTTGTGTATTAACATCACTAAAGTGCAACCTTTATTTACATTTGTTGTACTCTACAATGAAGTGCGTTACTGTATAATTTGTTCTTAACCTTACTTTTTAACTTAAACATTTAGTAATTACAGTAGTATTAAGGTGCTGACCCTAAAGTAGGGTGGGAAAAGTAACATACCAGAAGGTATTATTAAAATTAAAAACAAATTTTGCACGGTTGGTCCATATGGATGCCTTTTCACATTTTTAATACAGAACGTTACACTTTTGATGACTAAGAAAAGTTCTTTTACCCAGATTCTGTTGTAGTAATGAGCGAGCTTCAGTAATTATATTCAATTAACATAACTGAATTAGTCATCAAAATAAACGACACACAAACTATTACACTTAGCCTTAAGGCAATATTTGTATTTAAGTGAGCAAGGCCAGACCAGTTAATCATTAATTATGGCTACTCTAGAAGCACATAAGAGAAAATTAACCATCTAACAAGACAAATGAGTAAATATGAGGTTTTGTCTAATCAAACACCAGTTGACTATGTACAACTAAAAACATATTGCCAAGTGGCTACAGCCAAATTTGAACAAGTCAAAAGACAAATAGAAAATGGCTTGTCTTTGCTAGCAGATGCCAAAACATCAGGAACAGATATGGATGATATTATGGACACCATGGCCCAGTTTTTTTTTGTATTATATTTTTTGTATTTATATAGTCGAGTTCTTACATTCTTGTAAAGCACAAGCACGCATAGCGTTTCGTGCAAGTCCTTAATCCTAATATTCCCCGGAATACGACCCACCAAATCATGACGTAGTAGTAAGACGCTCGCTTGGCTCGCCCGGCGTTTCGCGAGCTCTTTGTCCTGGGTTCGTATCCTGGCCGGGGGGATTTACTGGGTGTCAATTCTTTGGAGAGTGTGACCACATCACCGTCACCAAAGCTGTGACACACACCCTCCCACACTGTGTGTACAAAACTCTGCCACCACACAAGGACTTGGCCGGTGGAGTAAAACTACACGTAAATGTTTATAAACATCAAGGCACTCTGTTTAATGTGAAATAAAGGTGTGTTTTACCATAAACTGTGAGTGGATTGTCATCAACACCGAACTTCTCAAGCCAGAAGTCGGCGGAGTCTAGACAACACCATTCCAACACCAGCAGTGAACAACACTACAAGCTCTGGCCCTACAAGTGGGCTAAGTCTTAGAGGGCTAAGTCTAATAAGACTGAGCTACATACCTGCATCTTAATAAAATAAGGGAGGTTGGTGATAGTAACTAGAGATTGGATGCAGTGTCTTTTGTGCCACTAACACTATTAAATTGCAGGTGTAGTTACGACCATGAGCTTACGAGCTGACCTCAGTAAGTAAATTACTTGCCACTAAAATAAAACCATACTAACTAGGTTAATCAGTGTTTGACAAATATTTGATATATTACAATTGCTTAAAGACAAATTAAAGTATACATTTGCAATAGATAAATTCATAGCATTAAAGAATCTTATCATCGTTTATAATAATTTATATGTGACAAGTTACCAGAACATGAGTATAAGCTAAAATAATTTGTTACCGTATCAGTTCTAGCTGCATTATATATATTACTTTTTACCAAGTGGTAAGTGGAGATCTTACATTAATAAAGGTTAATGAAAGGAAGCATCATTCCTGTTGGATCACTCTGAAAACTGAGCCACTTAGGGAACACAGAGAATAGATACAGTCCACTACCCCATGAAGAAAACAATAGTTTCCTAGTGGCTAGTTAGTTCCTTATTTTAGGGAGTCAGAAAGTTAAAAAAATCCCACAACATCAGCTTTCACAAATGGCATGACAATTAATAGGATGACCGCAGTCATAGTCATTAAAATACATGTGGAATGTTGGATCCAGTACCGCACAGTTCTGTGCTTCCCCGCCAGCTGGCTGCTGGGCATTATCACATCCATTGTTGGCCCAGAATGGTGTTCCCATCTGGACAGACATTCCATCAGTCCAGGTCCACACTCCTTCATGGCCTTCGTCAGTAGCGCCGATCCAGTAGTAAGCTTCAGGCCAGCCTGTAAGTAGGGGAAAGAAGCCCAGTGAACACATCTTTACATCTTTTCCTGTAGTCTGGTGCATTATTATACTCTAAGGTGGATTCTGATGATAACACTTGCGGCGATGAAGCCTTAAACCCAGTGAGTTGCTCAGAAAATGTTTACACCTCAATTCCCGTTCAGAAGTTTCACGCAAATAAATAGAAATGACAAGAGGAATGGTTATACATGGATGTGTTGTACACGGAACTGATACAGTCGGAAGTGTAGTACACTGAAGTGTTGTAGATGAAAGTGTTGCAGACAGGGGTGGGTTTATAAGCGGAGAAAACCCATCGTGAGAGGAAATGACTTTGCAGAAAAGCCATTTCTACAAAGTCATTGTTCCAATAACAAATTGGAACATGTTTCCAGCAATGAGAAACATATTATCTTTTATGTTCCACGATTATTTTTTTTCGTGATGCAAAGGAAGCATTTACTTGAGACAAACCAGAGTAGCATTAGTTGTCAATACTTAAGTCATCATCAAATTACGTTAAATAAACAAATCAAAACAAACAGTAGTTAAAAAGTATTTGCTGTGAAAAATGCTCATATTGCCAAAATGCATTAAAAGCTTTCACTCTAAAACTGGAATTTTATCACTCAGAAACAGGACATGGACTAAGCTTGAATTAAGTTTAGGAGTTCACTTAAATAATAACAAAGTTTGCACCTTCCACTGTAAAGGAGTCGACCATATGTACCTACGAAACCTAAAGAACAACTCATTTGTTGTAATGGTGGCAGGTGAGTGAAGTAAAGACTGAACTGTAATAAAAGTTAAATATTATCGTTTATTGGGAGATCTTCGAGATTTTCAGCTTGAGAACGTCATCCTCGTTCTGTACGTTTCAATAAGTTTTTTTGCTGGAAACAATTCTCGAGGCTTCTTGTCAACTCATCTGCCTTCCTCTCATGCATTAGTAATTCTAATAAGTTTGGACATCAAATGGGTTCTTTCTTGTATTCCCTTTTAATTTCTTTCGAATATTATCCACCTAGATGGTAAATATTTATTGTATAATCTGCTTCACATTACATTAATAGTGTTTGTTCATAGGAGTTAGAATTCCTTTATATAACTGAAATCATGAGACATCTAATTAGAGTCTGCCACTCTGTAATAAATACTCGTAACATTGCTTTGTATTCTATAAAATCACATTTATTGTGACTCGGATAATATAATTTAACATTTGCTTATTTTTCCCCAGAATCCCAAATTAATTGCTAATGTAAATTTTTATTATGTGTTAAGCCAAAAATATTGTTGCTTCGCGAAGCGTTCATGATTCTAGCACGTAAAGTATTATTAATAAAGATCAAGTGCTCAAGCGTTCCGTTTTGTGTTTGAGTTGTTTAAATCTCCTACAATTACTAATACTATAGATTATTACTAATTTAATTAATCCGGCAAAAGAGTTTTGTCTTTCATTTTTAAAAATTACTCAGTATTAAAGTCGTTCATTAACGTCAATACCATTGTAATTACCATAATTGTCCAGACAATAAGTTCATAACTGGGCTGAAAATTAGATTTGCAGCCCACAAGAAAGGAAGGTAAGGTAATTATGATGAACACGCAAAGCTTCTCGGAAGAGAATGTGAGGACGAGGATCTGGAATAGTTCGGAGGGAAGGAATGGTGCCCAGCCACTTGTGCCATCGGGGATTGAACGTACACCTGCAATACGCGAGGCTTACGCTGCTGTAACATGGGGGGGGGGGTTTCTTGTGTTCTTTTCTCCCCCTTTCTCTCTCTGCCCGTATTTTAACTGTTCTCTCTACCAAGGGACCCCAAAACTTTCACTTGAGCCGACCCCACGCCACGTGGTCTTAAGACGATTGACCAACTCTAGATTCTACAACCCATGACCTGACATAGACTTCTAGCAAAACCCTAGGATCGCCTTTTCGCTGCCACCACCAGACCTGAAACACTGAGCAATGATCGAGGTCTGGATCGATCATGCTAATCATAACTTTGGGGCTTGATCCCCACTAGTAACATAACTTGGATCTTACATTGAGCTTTGGAGATATTAAAATCAAAGAGAATAACCGATCTCTTAATCTTTGTATTAGGCTTTGCGGCCCAATGAAAACTCGGCCTTGTGGGGGACCACGTGACAAGGACATGAGAATGGAAAACATGAAATGAAATAAAAATGCCAATTACTAACTAATTAATTTATTCAAAATCTAAAACAAGATCTAAATAAAAGCACTCCCTATTTTTTTAACACTCCCTAATTGACCATATCGGCAATGAGTGACCTATTCCCTATCCAAAACTCCGAGCAAACTTTACCTTGGGCGACCAGCTAGATGTTTGTGCTGTCTTGGGGCCAATGATGGACGCCACCTGCCCGAGTCACTCCTGATCCCACACTGTCCTCCTGCTCGGCTAGTCCTACCCAGACCAAAGCAGTGTATTGTTGCGCCTAGTATCTAAGTTACTTGCAAGGCTTAAATTTAACAATTAACCTCTGTTGCACTGAATGATCCAGATTGGTTGAATTATTTTAACTGAAGTTAAATTACACAAGCATCTTGAGGAAGAGCTATTCCCGATCACAAAATGGCTATTTGACCTTTGAGAAATAGTGGACATAGAAACCTCTGATGACCTGTGACCGCTGAGGTCACTCAAATCCTTCCGCGCCGAGGTCTTGTCACGGCTAGTGAAGTCTCTGATGGTGACTTAAACTCATTCTTCTATTAATTAGAATACTCTTGATATTGTACCCAGTAGTATTATACAATACAATTTAAATGCAAAATGAATGAAGGCTAATTTCTCTAAATAAGTGAATACTATAGAATGATTCATTATACGAAACTTGTGAACAAAGGCGTCAATTATTTTCACCGCGAATTCACTGCAGGTCCCGGGTCAACCCACGTGTGGGTCCAGCTTCCCATTCTCCCTTGTAGATAAAACATTCTGGATAATTCTTACAACAAACCTAGTTTGTTACAACCCCCCCCCCCGCACAAGCACTTAGTAAACCTTGTTAATTTGTTAAAAATAACGAGGTTTAGTATCCAAATCCACAATTCAACTCATGCCACAAACAAAAGCTAACCTAACTAAGAAAAATTTGACAATTATTAGAGTGTCCAACATCATCATAATAAACATGTTCAAATTCATAAATTTCTCAGCTGTCAACTGACAGCAATCCTCCGACATCAGGAAATATACATCCTACCCTTACTGACATAGCTAAATATCATGTCCCTACTCTAACATCAAAGACTAGCTATTAAAATCTCTTGGCTCTTCACTAGCCAAGTTCATGTGTCCTCTAGAGCCGGCCACACCGTGCTCAAACATAAAACATAAAAGTTATATCTTCAGACTGAACTTTCAGTCATCCGGGAGCGTACTACGGAACTATCAAGTTCACATCCGTGTACTATCCACTCCCCAATCAATGTCAACCTTGACATGCTAAGGAACACACCTAACGTTTATTACATGTATCTAAAAATAAAATAAAAAATCCTATACTATATCACAGGTTTCAGCTGACTGTACAGCCAAGTGTCCTCACTCACTAGAAGTGTCAATGTTTCTATTGGTCCGCCTCTCCTGTGTTCAAACATTCTGAAAAAAATAGCACACAACATAATTTTCCATAACCGTTTGTTCTGGGCTTAAACAATTACACAGGGGCTTCGATTTTGATTACTGACCAATTTATAGAGTTAAATTTCCCTATATTTCCCTATATACCAGAATAATTATTTTAAATCTGTTTTTCAACATTTATAAACTATTGTGATTCTAAATCTGTTTTTCAACATTTAAACAAAAGTGTCCAAATATTCTTTACACAGATGTTCAGAGCCAACTTTATCGTTTGTATCAATTGTTCATATTGAGTAATCGAGAAAAAAAAATCGATGCTGCTGGACGCTGAATGTAGTCGCTGACGATGTCGATCGATGTCGATCTTGCTTCTTCCCATGTGTAGACATCATTACCTGGTCCTCTTGTACTCCCATCCGGTAGTCTTGAATGACGACAGTGTAGTAGAGCGGAGTACCAAGTGACAGCTGTAGAATACTGTTACTTCGGCCATTGATCTTGCTCCAGACAGTCCACACGCCTTCATATCAATCACAGTTCACACGGCAGTCTTGATGTTAAACTTGACGTCGCAGATGACCACAGCAGAGCAGGACTGGATGTTACCAAACAGTGTCTCGTAACAGGAGTGGTGTCAGAGGGTCGTAGAGGCGGGTTGCTTGTTTGCAGAACCGGTGAATCTCGTCTTCCATCATTGCTCACGTCATCTCAGGCGTTTCTTGATGTCACCAGGTTACTAGGCCGTAAACACCAACCGTGTATACCCTCGTATCGCCGATTTTAGGCCAAAGGAGGCAATTTTGCGACCCTCTATTGGCGAGTCCCGGAACTCTGTAGGGAAACCGTACCTTCCACCTGTGACCGCCTTAGTTCCGCTTTCTTGTTGCTTCAGATGACGTAATCATTAATCTTCCGGCGAAATTCTTGAGTACTGCTACGTGCTTTCCATTTCTTGACCTCTCCTCCAACACTGCTGGAATGGCTGCAGTCTTGATGGCGCAGTAGGTGGGTAGTGGTGATGTCGAGACAGCTACCCCGGCGTTGTATGGCACTTCCGGTGACTGTTAAATGTGGACAGCTCGCTGGCCCTGACAACCTCGTTAGTGACGTGAGGCGTCGGCTGGGTGACTCTTGGACAGTCACTCATCCCCAAAGTAACTGATGGATGGGTTACTGGGTCTGGTGGGGGGAGGGCTTTGTGTAACGTGCCTTCCCCCTCGGTCTTTACAGACAAGGGTTCACGTGTGGCTGGAACAACTGGGTCGGTGTACCAATCAGACCTGGGAACAGACAGACACAACACAGCGGAAGCATAGATATACTCTGGGTTTGGTGGATGTGGAACCCCAGAGCACGGTAAAAGCTGCTACCCGAGTTAAGTATAGAGATAGTTCACCTCATTGCCTCTACAGGAAAATCTAATGAATACTAAATTATTCTAACCAAGGAAGTTACTTTACTGTACAGCGCGAGATCTCGTCACCATAGGGTGGCGAGACTGCACCTGACTACTGATGAGCGATGACAAAGGGTCATCCTCGTCCTCTGACTCGTCGGTGAAGCCATGAGTCAGCACTGCTGAGTCAGGAACTAGACCCGCTGAAGGCAGTTCTAATTCCTCTCTAGCATGATATTGTTTCAATTTATTTACATGAATTGTCTTTTCCACCTGGTCCTCGAATACTCCTTTTATAACAAGATTAACCGGCCCCGCCCTTTTAATTACTCTATACGGCCCTCGCCACCTCGGAGCTAGTTTCCTACTCTGGCGGGAGCAGCCTCATTCACTCTCAATACGAGGCTTCCTTCCTTCAACTCAAGAGGGCGCACTTTCTTGTCATAAAAATGAGCATACCGATTCCGTGCCTTCTTGGACGCTTCAGCTGCAATATTCCATGCATTTCACATTTTTCCAAGGAGCTCTGAAGGATAGTACTCCCCGTATGCAACATTATGTCTGTTAAGCAGACCTGAGGGGAAATTGCATGAATTACCAGTAAACAAATGAAGTGGTTGGGTGTTATTTGATTGGTGGATGGTAGTATTCAAGGCTAACTGAACATAGGGTAGGTGTTCATCCCAGGTGTTTGCGTCATGTTCAGCAAGGATTGCAAGCATATCCTTGACTGAACGATTAGTCCGTTCCGTCATTCCGTTTGCTTGTGGGTGGTTGGTTGTTGTAAAAGCCGAAGTTGTCTCTAAAATCTTACAAACTTCTCTAAATATATTCCCATTAAATTCTTGACCCCGGTCAGAGACTAAAACTTTAGGAGGTCCAAATACAGTAACGAACCTACGCAAGAACGCATCTGCAACCGTACGAGAATCCTTCTGAGGTAATGCAACTAGTGTAGTGTACCTAGACAAATGGTCAACTAGCACCAACACATTTCTATTCCCTGAATGACTGTGATGTAAATCAATCAAATCGGCCCCCACACGGTCTAAAGGTTCACGAATTTCAGGAAATTCCTGAAGTGGGGCTTGTACCTTAAGGGTGCCTTTCCTCCTCTGGCAACGATTGCACGACTTCACGAAATTGATTACTTCAGAAAGTAATCCTGGAAAATAAAATAAAAACTTTGCTTTTAAGTGCATTTTGAAGACCCCCGGATGCCCTGCAATTTTAGATGCAGGCGCAAGCTTTAATGCTGATGACCGCAACGCGTCCGGAATAACTAGTTGAAATACTGCCCTATCATTCTGGCTATTAACATAATACAGGACGCCCTGTTTTATTTCAAAATCATGAACAGGTAAGTTCTTTTTCTTTTTCGGGTATTTTCCTCCCTCTAAATACTCAATAATGTCTTTCCATCTAGACTCGCTCATCTGGTATTCTCTCATTTTATCTGATGGAGTGGTTTCAATATTTTCATTAACTTGAACTGCCGCTATGTTTCTACTTAGCGTATTTGGCACAACATGTGCTGGACCAGGCTTGTACAAAATCTAGAATGAGTGGGCCGAAAGTTCGTGAGACCAGCGTGACATTCGTGGGCATTTTGTTCGCTTTTTAAATATGTGTGTCAACGCTCGATGGTCTGTGTAGATTACAAAGTGCCGCTGAAATAGGTAAGGCTCGAAATACCTAACTGATTCTACTACTGCCAGTGCCTCCCGATCCGTAGCTGAATAACGAACTTCAGGTCCTTTGACCTTCCTACTGAAATAGGCTACTGGATGGGGTAAATTATCCCCATCTCGCTGAATTAAGCACCCGCTAATAGCTATACCGCTGGCGTTAGTGTGCACCTCCCACTCTTTCTCAAAATCAGGAATAGCCAATACCGGTGTCGTGATTAGTTGGTCTTTCAGTTTGCGATAGGCCTCGTCATGCTCAGATTTCCACACAAACTTCGCATTTTTCTTTGTCAGATCAGTCAGGGGTGCTGAAATGCCCGCGAAACCTTCAAAATGACGACGAAAATATCCGGCCGCCCCCAAAAACCTACGCACGTCCTTTGCTGTCCTTGGAGTAGGCATGTCAGCAATGGCGCGGCAAGAATCTGGGTCAGGTCGGATACCGTCTGGGCACACCTGGAACCCCAGAAATTTGAATTTCTGAGCTGCCAGGGTGCACTTCTGAACATTCAGCCTGAAACCTGCCTGATCAAACAACTTCAAAGTCTCAGTCAAGTCCCGTAGGTGTTCCTCAAACGTCCTGGAATATATCACATCATCCAGGTACGCTAAAGAATGCCTACCCAGTACCGGACTAAGGATAAAGTTGATGGCCCTCTGAAACGACGAAGGCGCTGTCTTCAAACCAAACGGCATCCTACGGAATTGATAAGTGTGCCTACCATCCGAGAATGCTGTTTTTTCCCTATCCTGTTCTGCCACCGGAATCGCCCAATACGCCGATTTCGCGTCAAGAGTTGAGAAATACTTAGCAGCACCAAACTGATCTATTATCTCCTGTATTCGGGGCAACGGATACACATCACCCTTAGTTAATTCGTTCACCTTCCGGTAGTCAACACAGAAATGATAACTACCGTCCGGTTTCCGAACTAACACAACAGGAGAGAGCCATTGTGACGTACTAGGCTCTATTACGCCCTGTCTCAACATTTTCTAGCACTCCTCCCTGATAATGTTCTTTGCCTGTTCCGGCAACCTCCACTGTCTCGTGTACACAGGCTGATCACCAGATCACCAGTTGGAATGGAGTACTCAATCTTATCAAGATCAATCTGGTCCTCCTCTGTCGCAAATAATTTCGGGAATTTCGGCAAAACTCCTCTCAGTGCCTTCCTATCCGCCTGTGTAACATGTTGCAAATCAAGTGCTGATATTAATTTTTCTACTTCTTCCACATTCCGTGCAACATTTCTCGTCTCATACTGTACGTTGGATGGATTTTTCGTATCTATCATGTGCAATGCACTACATTGTGCAGTGACGGTTGGCGTCTCAGCTGACTCATGGTGAAAGATTTCTGTGTCCTCCACCATGGTTCCCTGAGATACCCTATCACCTGCCCTGAAGCGAAAAGTCTTATGTGAAAGATTGACAACTGGAATGAGTGCACCTTTATCGAGCACTACAATTAAGTGATGAGGAATTAATAAGCTATCACATCTCCCAGCCACCTGAAGGGTGGTACCTGGTTGGATGTGACGTCCCACGGCTACTTTAATAAATTTAACAGAATGTGGTGGGCAACTCTGTTTGGTCCATGCATGCAATGCGCATGACCTCTTAACGGTGTCTGGAAGAGACTTAAAAATCAATTTTGGATAGTGCGCATTATATTTCTGCTTCCTCTTAATTGAAGCTACAACTGGGGGATGGTCGATCATCTCCACTGGGTAGGAAGTCTGTCCCAACTGCAACCTGCAGTTCCTAGCCCCTTTTTGAGCAGACAAGGAATAATCAAATCGCGACAGAAAATCAGTTCCCATTAAGATGTGACCAGGAAAATCAAGGTTCTCTACGATCGTACATGTGTGAGGCTGCAATTTCCCATCAATCTCAAAATTAACTGTACCTTGACCTACGATCTCAATCTTTTCCCCATTGACCGCTGTTAATGTCTTTGCGCAACGTTTAAGACGTGCATACTTAAAATTGCTGAAGGCTGACATTTTAATTACCGTTGCCTGGCTTCCTGTATCAACAAAAACTGTCAATCTTACACCTTCCACTTTCACCTCAAAAGTAGGCCTACCATCACTAGGAGCCTGCTTTCATGCTTTCATACTAGTGATTTTACAGTCCCTCTGTATATGTCCGCGCTTCCCGCAGGAGTAACACCTCCGCGGATCCCTGTTGGTACCCCGCGCAGGGTGGCTCGAACTTGCAGCTGAGGGCTGCTTCCCGCCTGATGAACCCGCGCCACAGTGACTCGGCTTGGCCCCCTCGCCTTTACTTAACGCCTCTACGTATGGCGACAACTGAGTGCCCGGCGTCTCCGAGCACATCTGCCTGTCTAAGGCTGTGGCGGCCTGTTGGACTAGGTCTTTATAACTCACAAACGCTCCCTCCGCAAATAAAAATGGCCCCATAGCAGAAGGTAACGTTTTACAGAACAATTGTTTAGCTAATCGCTCTGCCTGACTCGAATCTAACCCCAGTTCCGTAGTGAGATCGTCAACCCTGCTCTTTAATAGTGTCCCGAAATCCTTGACAGTGCTGCGGTCATCCTTCCTAAGTGACTGTAGATAAAAATGAGCCTCATCTTCTGACACCTTTTCCTTGAATCTGTCCCTAATCGCTTGGACAAACTGAGGCCAAGTCGTCAGGTGCTGAAACTCTGTCAGTCTCGCCAGTGGACCGGCTACGTCCCGCAAGCTCCCATAGCAAGAGTAATTTTCGAACTATCCTCTGGGACAGCCTCCAGCATCGAACTAATCTGACAAAGCCAGTCTTCCACTCGGCGGTTGCGTTCCACCTTAATAAGCGGCAACTCCCTACCTCTGAGTGTCGGCAGAGTCAACTTTGGAATCAGACTCACAATTCCCGGTTTGTATGACGCGGGGCTACTGGCAGTGGGTGGGCCCTGGGGGTTGGGAACTGGGTTGAGGTTGGGGTTCGGGTTGAGGTATGGTGTGGGTGGCCTTGAGTTGGGGTTGAGGTATAGTGTGGGTGGCCTTGGGTTGGGGTTGAGGTATAGTGTGGGTGGCCTGGGGTTGGGGTTGAGGTATGGTGTGGGTGGCCTGGGGTTGGGGTATGGTGTGGGTGCCTTGGGGTTGGGGTTGAGGTATGGTGTGGGTGGCCTCGGGTTGGGGTGTGGATTAAAGTTGGGGTTCAGGTACCGTGTGGGTGGCCTGGGGTTGGGGTGTGGATTGAGGTTGGGGTTCAGGTACAGTGTGGGTGGCCTGGGGTTGGGATGGGTATGGGGTGGCCTGGGGTTGGAATGAGTATGGGGTGGTCAGGGGTTGGAATGGGTATGAGGTGGTCTGGGGTTGGAATGGGTATGGGGTGGTCTGGGGTTGGAATGGGTATGGGGTGGCCTGTTGGAATGGATATGGGGTGGCCTGGGGTTGGAATGGATATGGAGTGGCCTGGGGTTGGGGGAAGGGTGGGTATAGGAATGGAGGTTGGGGCTGGTATAGGAAGTGAGGATGGGGTTGGTATGGGAATTGAGGATGGGGTTGGTATGGGAGGTGGGGTTGGGGTTGTTGTAGTGACGGATGAGGTGTACCTAGGTGTTGTGGTATTGGTGTTATGTGGGGTAGTTCCTGCTGTTGGTGGGGCTGTTCCTGTTCCCATTGAACAGGTTGCTGGTGATGTTCTCTACCGAGCGAAGTGGGACGTCCTACCGTACTAACTGAAGCCCCCTGTCCAGCTCCCTCTCTGCCCTGTTGGCATGGCGTCGATGTTATTTGTGGGGGAACCCAAGACGACTCCCCCCACTCTTGGGACGAATCCTCGCGAGACTTCCCACTCATGTCAATAATCGTATCTGTACTGGAATGGAAAGATACCCTCGCCTGCCCAGCCCCATGCAGAACCCGTGACCCCGTCGCTTCAGTACCACTGACCCCACCTGTCACGTCAGCTGAGCTACCTGAGCGGTCCCCAGTGGTGTCGGAAGAGGTGCTGTCCTCTACACTTCCACTCCCACTGGTCCCTACTGACTGGTCACTGCCTGGGTTAAACATTTCCTGAGATTTCTGGTGTGCCATGTCTCTTGTAACTACCCTTCAATACACCCTCGACCCGGACTCACTACAACTGTGATCTTACACAAAATAAAAAAAATCAACTCTTTTCCTAGAGAAAACCAACGAAATTCCCAAAATAGGAAATACCACGATTAATCGAGAGAATCGCTGAAGTGAATTCAATGAATGAGTGTCTGCCCCGCACTTGTGTCTGACCGTGAAATATCCCGCAGTTCTATTACTGAAACCTAAGTCCTTTACGTTAAAAAAATTAAAGAATCTAATTTATTTAAAGCAATTTAAATGATAACGCAACTAACGCGCCGAACTCGTGATTGATTAAATAAAGAATATTTACTGTACTTTACCACTAAACGCACTTGAAGTAAGCAGCGTGGCCACTGATGACTGGTGGAGCGGGACCAGCTGCGCTGAAAAACTAAGTCCCGCGCTTTTTTGCTTAAACGCTGATAAATCACAATTTTTATTCTGAAGGGAAATAACTAGTTTTACTTTACTAAACCGTTCTAGCGATTAATATAGACATCCAGAACATATATTTGCTTGCCAAAAATTGAATTTTCACCAAAAACTGCGTTTTCACTCAAATGCTGGACTCTGCCAATTTTACTGCACTCGAACAAAAAATTCTATCACCCCAAATATCGCAAAACTCCCTTAATTCGCAAAAATGGGTTTCTCGTTCCCAGATATAAATACGTTATTATTTAATAGTGACGCTGTATACAGAACAATACTGACACATCGGGCGGTTTCAACACTCATTAATTCGAATTTTCGTCAAAATCTGAGGTTTTCACCTCAAGTGGACTCTGACAAAATTACAACACGATTTTCTCGAAAAATAACTAAATTCGGCAAAAATGTAATTATCACTGTTTAATGCTTAAGAACAGAATTACGTCCCTTGCGCGCACTAGAGGGTAATACTGACCCTCGAATATACATGAAACATGAAAATTCGAATTTTCGCCAAAAAGTCAGATTCTAGCCCAAGCTGGACTTAGAAAATTTTCCACCTACGTTTCTACCAAAAATTCTATGTCTAAAAACGCAATTCTACCATCTTACTGGTAAACTAGAATAATATCACTCGCATCGACTGGGGAATCCTAATGACGCCCAGATCATATACGTGACCCACGAATACAAATTAATTATAGTTAACGACTTTTCGACGTTGACTTAGCCAAAAACTTATCCCGAAATACTTAGAAATATTTCCACGAGCTCTATCAACCATTTACAACGAAAATTGCTATCCCTTAACAAACTCCTTCACTAACTATAGTGACCGACATATAGCCCTAGGTCCAGAGGATTAACTACGCTCTAGAAAACCACACCTCTGACTTAGACTAATTCAATAGGGAATAGCAAAGCTTAATGTATGCACTTAGCCTAATATGCAAGAAAATGCTAAACACTTGGGAAAAATTTTAACCGGGGATTGAATTTAGGGGAAACAAAAAATTAATCTCTAGAACAACGCAAATAAACGGAATTACTTTATAAGTTTAAGTATACTTAATTCAAAGATACACTCGACTTAATCTTATACCGGCCCGCCGTACCGCACCTAGCCTAGGGGTCTCGACCATCTAGATTCTAACAGAGCGACACGCAGCTTTCAGCAACAATTAAGACTAGAGGCGACTCAACCTCCACTAAGTGTGCGATCACTTAGTTGTTGAATCGTTGCTAGGTAGGTTACTAGTCCGTCCCTCGGAAGCCTCAATGCCCTTCGCGGATTTACGTTTTTCCTAGCGTTTTGGGTCGTCTAATAACGCCCTCGGACCTATCTCCTGGCGTCCCACAGATAAATCCGCCCAGACAGCCAACAAGGAACTGCTGTTGAGAGTATGGTGGCTCCCAACACCTCTGAATTAATTGCAATGGGTCGAGTAAGGTACCCAGTCCAATCAATTTGGAGCAGTCTCCTTAGCCAAAAAATCTTAACAGCCTAAACTTACTAACTAAACCTTAATCATATCAGCCCGCATGACCCCAAGATTCGCCAATCCCCACTCATACGCACTGTTGTGAGACGCACTGCTAATCCTGGCCCGCGGCTGTCCTCCCCTAGCATCTACACACGTGTCCGAATGGCTAGACGTGTGAGCATTTCAACAATTTCAAACAAAATTGTTGAAACCACCGCTGTGCACCATTGTAACACGGGGGAGGGAGGGGGGGGGGTTTCTCGAAAGATCTTTTCTCCCTTTTACTCTCCCTCTACCCGTATTCTTACTTTTGTTCTCTACCAAGGGACCCCAAAACTTTCACTTGAGCCGACCCCACGCCACGTGGTCTCAAGACGATTTACCGACTTGAGATTCTACACCCGTATGACGTGAAACAGGCTTCTAGCAAAACTCTAGGATCTCCTCCGCCGCCACCACCAGACCATTAACACTGAGCAATGATCGAGGTCTGGATCGATCATGCTAACCAATCAACCTTGGGGCTTGATCCCCACTAGGAACATATGACTTTGGATCTTAAGTGTGGAATTAATTAAAATCAACGGGAATGATAATCCTGATTCGATGTTAGAGTCGGCGCCCAATTCAACTCGGCCTCGTGGGGACCACGTGACAAGGACCAATTCACATAAATATAACACACACATGGAAATTAATAAAAGACAAATTACTAGCTAATTAATTTATCCAAAATTAAGCAAAATCTAAATAATTGGAGCACTCCCTGTCAGGCAATGAACTGACTATTCCTATACTACAAAACTCTGAGCAAACTTTTACCTTCTATAGACGACCACCGGTGGACTGCTGGTCTGGAGCAGGGTTGCCAGATCCAAATTGCTAAAAGTAGCGAGCTGACGGTCAAAAAGTAGCGAATTTGCAAGTAGAATAGCCAAATTTTTTGTTTAGTCAAATTGAATCAAATCAAATGTTTTTTCAGGTAAAAGTACATACATACAAGAGTAGTTACAAACAATGTTAGATTTCTAGATAGCGACAGTACATACAGACAGACGACATTCAAATTTAGTAAGTTTATCTTCCTTCTTTGATACAACAGACTTGATGTTCATCTGCTGATGATTTACCTCCGATATATTTTGTCTGTGTTTTAATGTTTCACTGTGTTTCTTTAAACCACTTCTATGAGCTCTTATCTCAGTTCTACAAACTTTACAATATGCCTTATTTCCATCTTCTTTCACTTCAGCCAACCACTTTCCAAACACGGGATCCTTAAGCCAGGACATCTGAAACGCTTTCTGGTATATAGACCACTTCCCCATTTTACACTTCTTTATCTTAACACTTAAGCAAATTCTAAAAGTAACAGTGGTAACTTCTTTTCTATATGCGGTAACTTGTGTCGAACTATCCTTCTGGAGGTCAGAGCCACATTAACAATGCAAGCATAGATGAAGCTGCCAAGTTCACTGTATGCTAATCCGCTCTAACGACAGTCATTTGATTCTTGGAAACACCTAAAGAGAAACCTAATATTTACAGTAGGCAACAGTGGGAGGTCACTTAACATAGACAGTACCCGGGATGAAGTATTAATGACAATTAAGGTTGGGAAATCTATAGCCCCTGGGGAGGATTATATTGCCTTGCGGTTACTTTTTCTTTGGGAAGTTCCTAGGATCAACGTCCCCGGGGGGTCGGTCTCTGACCTGGCCTCGTGCGGTAAGTGGTCTATT
Organism: Procambarus clarkii; assembly: GCF_040958095.1. Classification (NCBI taxonomy): domain Eukaryota; kingdom Metazoa; phylum Arthropoda; class Malacostraca; order Decapoda; family Cambaridae; genus Procambarus; species Procambarus clarkii. The sequence goes on from NC_091178.1 coordinate 22,925,924, forward strand.
CAATCAAGCTGTTGGACGCGGCTGTGATTTGTACACATGACATTATAAAAAGCATAAAAATCATCATTGAGTTTCTTAACATTAATAGCCCAACTTGTTTTTAAAGTAGCCCAAAAAGTCGCAAGTAGCGAAATTAAAAATTTGAGAGCGCGGGGCTTTGAAAAGTAGCCCAATTCGCTACTTGTAGCCCAATCTGGCATCCCTGGTCTGGAGGCCGAAGATGGAAGGCCACCTACCCGAGTTGTTTTTCAAACCACATTGTCTCTCCTCTCTCTGATGCTCCTCTACCCAGGAGCCCAGAGCAGAGTATTGTTCCGCATCGTTAAGTTACTTACAAGGCTTAACTTATAACAATTAACCTCTGTTGTACTGAATGATCCAGATTGGTTGAATTATTTTACTGAAGTTGAATTACCCATGCATCGTAAGGAAGAACTATTTCCAATTACAAAATGGCTCTTTGACCTTTGAGAAATAGAGGACATGGAACCTCGTGACCTATGACCGCCAGGTCTCTCCGCAATAAAGAGTAGTCCTGGCTCGTGACGTCACTCATGGTGACTTAACTCAATAATTAGAATACTCTTGCTATTATAAACAGTAATACTATACAATACAATTTGAATGCAAAATGAATGAAGGCTAATTTCTCTAAATAAGTGAATACTATAGAATGATTCATTATACGAAACTTGTGAACAAAGGCGTCAATTATTTTCACCGCGAATTCACTGGGGTCAGGTCCCGGGTCAACGCACGTGTGGGTCCAGCTTCCCATTCTCCCTTGTAGATAAAACATTCTGGATAATTCTTACAACAAACCTAGTTTGTTACAACCCCCCCCCCCCCCGCACAAGCACTTAGTAAACCTTGTTAATTTGTTAAAAATAACGAGATTTAGTATCCAAATCCACAATTCAACTCATGCCACAAACAAAAGCTAACCTAACTAAGAAAAATTTGTCAATTATTGGAGTGTCCAACATCATCATAATAAATATGTTCAAATTCATAAGTTTCTCAGCTGTCAACTGACAGCAATCCTCCGACATCAGGAAATATACATCCTACCCTTACTGACATAGCTAAATATCATGTCCCTACTCTAACATCAAAGACTAGCTATTAAAATCTCTTGGCTCTTCACTAGCCAAGTTCATGTGTAGTCGAAAAGCAATTAATTCATGAAAACTTGGCTTATTAGGCAAATCGGGCCTTGCATAGTAGGCTGAGAAGTGCGTTCTGGCTACTAGGTACGACATATATATATATATATATATATATATATATATATATATATATATATATATATATATATATATATATATATATATATATATATATATATATATATATATATATATATATATATATGTATATATATATATATATATATATATATATATATATATATATATATATATATATATATATATATATATATATATATATATATATTGGTGTATACTGGCAGCAGGTTTTCTTTCAAACATATTGCCGTAGGCATATCCTAAGCCATAGTCGCCTTGAAGCAATCAACGCAAAGAAAGGTAGTGTGCATTTCAATAAACTTCAAGGCGACTATGGCTTAGGATATGCCTACGGCAATGTTAAGACGCATAAACCAGGTAACCCACTACGCCCTATAATCAGCCAAATACCAACCCCAACTTATCACCTGGCAAAGAAACTCAATGAACTCCTAACTCCATACACTCCAAGTATGTTTATTCTACAATCATCAGCAGATTTCCTAGAATTGATCAAATCTACCCAGCCCGATGGAATCATCGCTTCCCTGGACGTTGAATCCCTTTTTACCAACGTCCCAGTCGACACAACCATAGGAATGATACTGGACAGAGTATACAGAGACGAGAGCACCCCCAAATTAGACATACCTGAGCCACACTTGAAAAATCTTCTCGAAGCATGTACAAAGGAAGCCCCTTTCATCAGTCCACAAGGAGACATGTATTTACAAATAGACGGAGTAGCAATGGGCTCCCCCTTAGGAGTTTTATTTGCTAATTTTTATATGGGAACCATCGAAGATAGGGTCTTCAGTAGCAGACAAAAACCAACTGTATACTGCCGTTATGTAGATGACATATTCGTAATAGTAAAAGACTCAGATGAACTAATTGACCTAAAAAGACACCTAGAGAGAGAGTCAGTACTCCGATTTACACATGAAAATAGTGAAAATAACAGTCTGCCATTCTTGGATGTACTAATAACAAAAACAGGAACCTCTTTAAGCACCAACGTATATACCAAGCCCACCAACATAGGATTATGCCTGAACGGTAGAAGTGAGTGCCCCCAAAGATACAAAGCCAGTGTTCTCAATGCTTATATTCGTCGAGCGCTTACCCACTGCTCTGAATGGAGCAACGTGAGTAGAGAGTTTGAAAGAGTAACTCAGGTATTGGTGAACAACGGATATAGCAACGCGGAAATAAACGCTGCTATAAGAAGACACTTGGACCGTTGGTATAATTCAGAACCTAGAACAGAAACCACAACACCCCCAATAAAATTATATTACAAATCAACCATGCACAGTGAACATATAAAAGAGGAAAGAATAATGAAAGAAATAATCCGTAAAGGAGTAAAAAGCACTACTCCTAACCAAAACATAAACCTGATAATATTCTACAAAACCAAGAAGACTTCCGAACTCCTTATCAAAAACAGCCCGAAGCCGACGGAGAACCCTCTACAGCAGTCAAGCGTTGTATACATGTACACTTGCCCCCACGAAGGATGTAACCTTCAATGTAAGTACATAGGTATGACGTCGACCAAGCTGACGAGGCGTTTGACATGCCATCTTCAATCTGGTGCCCCTAGGAATCACATGAGACAAGCCCATGACATTACTCTAACAAGAGAAATGTTGAACAAGAATACTTGCATAATAGACAAAACCCAAGATTCAAGAAGATTACAAATTCTTGAGGCAATTCACATAAGAATAGAGCGACCTACCATGAACACCCAAATCACGGAACTATTTACTCTACCCACCATGAGAGTAAGGACAAGACAAGAACATATCGATGCCAACACAGAAGACAATGTCCAACATAACAGGCCAATTACACTGGATTAATCTTTGTGTTTAGATAGGAGATGCCTCGTATGGGCCAATAAGCCTTCTGCAGCCCCTATGTTTATCCCTTATGTATCCCCCCATGTTTTTCACCTTCATTGTATTATCACCTGACCTAATGCGGGTATAAAATCAACTAGTATTGTAAAGATCTGTTCACTTGAGAATGAACCATGGAGGTTCGAAACGTCGTGCAAATTATACAAATAAGTGTAATACACTCTATAGTAAATCACTTCTTTTCTTCACCTTAAAAGTGCGAAAATGAGTTTTGGAGAACTCCTATTCCAATTAAGCCCTGATGCTAAGAAAATAGTTAGAGGGATAGAAGCCCTAAACCAGAAAATAATAAATACAGAATATGCGGTCATATTCAATGAAATATATATATATATATATATATATATATATATATATATATATATATATATATATATATATATATATATATATATATATATATATATATATATATATATATATATATATATATATATATATATATATATATATATATATATATATATATATATATATATGTCGTACCTAGTAGCCAGAACTCACTTCTCAGCCTACTATGCAAGGCCCGATTTGCCTAATAAGCCAAGTTTTCATGAATTAATGTTTTTTTCGTCTACCTAACCTACCTAACCTAACCTAACCTAGCTTTTTTTGGCTACCTAACCTAACCTTACCTATAAAGATAGGTTGGATTAGGTTAGGTAGGGTTGGTTAGGTTCGGTCATATATCTACGTTAATTTTAACTCCAATAAAAAAGAATTGACCTCATACATAATGAAATGGGAAGCTTTATCATTTCATAAGAAAAAAATTATATAAAATATATTAATTCAGGAAAACTTGGCTTATTAGGCAAATCGGGCCTTGCATAGTAGGCTGAGAAGTGAGTTCTGGCTACTAGGTACGACATATATATATATATATATATATATATATATATATACATATATATATATATATATATATATATATATATATATATATATATATATATATATATATATATATATATATATATATATATATATATATATATATTATTAAATATGACCGAAAAAGTAAGATTAATAATTCTAACACGAATTTTCTCGATCTTTCGTACGTTTCTTTTCACTGTTGGTGGTAATTCAAAAATCAATTCTCCAAAATTCATTTTTTATTTCTAGTCTGACGCGACACTTGAGCGCGTTTCGTAAAACTTATTACATTTTCAAAGACTTTAGCTTACACATACACAACTGAATAGAATTTACACATCTTCGATTTGTTTATATCTACATTTGAGTGAGGTTGATGGGGTGAGGTGGTATTAATAGGGTATTAAATTCCTAAACACAAGACAGAACACGAAACAATGGGTAATGGGTATTGAAGGGAAGTGATTTGTAGAAAGCCTATTGGTCCATATTTCTTGATGCTTCTCTATTGGAGCGGAGTCTTGAGGTGGGTAGAATATAGTTGTGCATTAATTGGCTGTTGATTGCTGGTGTTGACTTCTTGATGTGTAGAGCCTCGCAGACGTCAAGCCGCCTGCTATCGCTGTATCTATCGATGATTTCTGTGTTGTTTACTAGGAGTTTCTCTGGCGATGGTTTAGTTGTGGGAAGAGATTATATGTTCCTTAATGGAGCCCTGTTGCTTATGCATCGTTAAACGCCTAGAAAGAGATGTTGTTGTCTTGCCTATATACTGGGTTTTTTGGAGCTTACAGTCCCCAAGAGGGCATTTGAAGGCATAGACGACGTTGGTCTCTTTTAAAGCGTTCTGCTTTGTGTCTGGAGAGTTTCTCATGAGTAGGCTGGCCGTTTTTCTGGTTTTATAGTAAATAACACAGTAAACAGTCCTAGTAAACAACACAGAAATCATCGATAGATACAGCGATAGCAGGCGGCTTGACGTCTGCGAGCCTCTAGACATCAAGAAGTCAACAGCAGCAATCAACAGCCAATTAATGCACAACTATATTCTACCCACGTTTTACGAAATGCGCTCAAGTGTCGCGTCAGACTAGAAATAAAAAATGAATTTTGGAGAATTGATTTTTGAATTACCACCAACAGTGAAAAGAAACGTACGAAAGATCGAGAAAATTCGTGTTAGAATTATTAATCTTACTTTTTTGGCCATATTTAATATATATATATATATATATATATATATATATATATATATATATATATATATATATATATATATATATATATATATATATATATATATATATATATATATATATATATATATATATATATATATATATATATATATATATATATATATATATATATATATATATATATATATATATATATATATATATATATATATATATATATCTTCTATATAAATAAAAATGGAACTGTTCGTTTGTTCAAAATGGCTAATCTCCGAAAGTTCTTCACCGATTGCTTTGAAATTTTCACACAATGCTCCATTCGCATCCGAGCAGGTTTTTATATACATATTATATAGATGTCACGTCTGTGACCGGAAAAAACTTGCTTTTTCGAAAAAAAAACTTAGTTTTTCATTTATTTTTCATATGAGGGAAATCTTTGAAACCTCTTTACCGATTGCTTTGAAATTCTGACACAACGTTGTATTCGCATAGACGAGTATTTTTATAGACCTACTATTTACATGGTTCACCTGTGTCAGGAAAAAACATGTTTTTTTGAAAATCAGCGCCTTCAGTAGGACATAAGAGCAACACATGCTGTAATCTCCGAAAATTCTTCCCAGATGGCTTTGAAATTTTGTCACAATGTTACATTCGAATACGAACATGTTTTCATATACCTACTCTTTAGATGCCACACCTGTGACAGGTAAAAACATGCTTTTAGAAAAATAGTGCCATCTGTTGCACGTAAGAGCAACACACGCAATTTAAGATACGTTACAATTTCATTTCAATGTTTTTGATTGTATTGATACATTGATTTTTCATAGATTTTGATTTATTTTCATTTTGAATTAATTATTTTGTGTGACATTGCCTTCGAATATAGCTACGTTGTTTAGAATAGTGTTCATTTCATGAGAATAGTTTATTTTTTTTCATTGTTTTTCTTTTCTTTTTTTAACTGTTCATATTTTTCAGTGTAATTGGTGGTGAAATTGAGCTGTGTCGATTGATCTGCGTTTGAATTGAAATATTTAGTTAGTATTTTTTGGGTTGGTTTCGAAAACAAGAAAATGGAAAATACGTTTATTTCAAAGCTGCAAATGTGCAACAAACAGATATGAATCCACCGGCTACAACGGTTACTGCTTTCTTCACATTATGTCAAAATGACGCGTTTGAAAAACACTGCTGTATTCGGTAGTGCCTACGTATTACACGTGGAATGCCAGTAGAAAATCATTTGAACGACGCAAACGAGGAGAGCGAGTCGACGGACAACCTGGCATCTAAATAAATAAAAATAGAAATGTTCATTTGTTCAAAATCGCTAATCTCCGAAAGTTCTTCATCGATTGCTTTGAAATTTTCACACAACATTCCATTTGCATCTGAGCAGATTTTTATATACACACTATATAGATGTCACGTCTGTAATGGTAAAAAAAAACATGCTTTTTCTGAAAAAACTGTGTTTTTCATGTGAGGGAAATCTTCGAAACCTCTTTGCCGATTGCTATGAAATTTTGACACAACGTTGCATTCGGACGTCTTTTTACATATCTACTTTATATATTCCTCACTTATGACAGGAAAAAACATGTTTTTTTTTTTTAAACAGCGCCATATATTGGACGTAAGAGCAACACACGCTGTAATCTCCGAAAGTTTTTCACCGATTGCTTTGAAATTTTGACGCAACGTAAATAAAAACTGAGATGTTCGTTTGTTCAAAATCGCTAATCTCCGAAAGTTCTTCGCAGATTGCTTTGAAATTTTCACACAACATTCCATTCGCATCTGAGCAGGTTTTTATATCCATACTATATAGGTGTCACGTCTGTGATGTTTTACCATTACATGCTTTTTTAAAAAACATGCTTTTTCTGAGAAAACTGTGTTTTTCATGTGTTTTTCATGTGAGGTAAATCTTCGAAACCTCTTTGCCGATTGCTTTAAAATTTTCACACAATGTTGCATTCGAATAGGCACGTCTTTTTATATATCTACTATATACATGCCTCACCTGTGACAGGAAAATGCATGCTTTTTTAAAAACAGCGCCATCTGTTGGACGTAAGAGCAATACACCTTACCTTGAGGTTACCTTGAGGTGCTTCCGGGGCTTAGTGTCCCCGCGGCCCGGTCGTCGACCAGGTCTCCTGGTTGCTGGACTGATCAACCAGGCTGTTAGACGCGGCTGCTCGCAGCCTGACGTATGAGTCACAGCCTGGTTGATCAGGTATCCTTTGGAGGTGCTTATCCAGTTCTCTCTTGAACACTGTGAGGAGTCGGCCAGTTATGCCCCTTATGTGTAGTGGAAGCGTGTTGAACAGTCTCGGGCCTCTGATGTTGATAGAGTTCTCTCTCAGAGTACCTGTTGCACCTGTGCTTTTCAACGGGGGTATTCTGCACATCCTGCCATGCCTCCTGGTCTCATGTGATGTTATTTCTGTGTGCAGGTTTGGGACCAGCCCCTCAATTATTTTCCACGTGTAAATTATTATGTATCTCTCCCGCCTGCGCTCAAGGGAGTACAAATTTAGGCTCTTTAGTCGGTCCCAGTAATTTAGATGTGTTACTGAGTGGATTCTAGCAGTAAAGAATCTCTGCACGCTCTCCAGGTCAGCAATTTCTCCAGCTTTGAAAGGGGCTGTCATTGTGCAGCAGTACTCCACTCTAGAGAGCACAAGCGTTTTGAAAAGTATCATCATCGGTATAGCATCTCTAGTGTGAAAAGTTCTTGTTATCCAACCTGTCATTTTTCTTGCAGTTGTGACGGCTACTTTATTGTGTTCTTTAAAGGTAAGGTCTTCCGACATGAATACACTCAGATCCTTTACATTGCCTTTTCGTTCTATGTTATGATTTGCCTGAGTTTTGTACGTGGCTTCTGCTTTTATATTTTCAATTTTTCCGTAGCGCATGGGCTGGAACTTATCCTCGTTAAACACCATATTATTTTCTGTAGCCCATAGAAAGACCTGATCTACATCTGATTGGAGGTTTGCCGTGTCCTCTATGTTGCCAACTCTCATGAAAATCCTAGTGTCATCTGCAAAGGATGATACAGTGCTATAGGTTGTGTTCTGGTCTATGTCCGATATGCGGATGAGAAAAAGTGCTGGAGCAAGCACAGTACCCTGGGGGACTGAGCTCTTCACGGTTGATGGGCTGGATTTTATTTTGTTGACTATTACACATTGGGTTCTGTTAGTCAGGAAATTGTAGATCCATCTGCCTATTTTCCCGGTAATTCCTTTTGAATGCATTTTATGTGCAATAACACCATGGTCACATTTATCAAAAGCTTTTGCGAAATCTGTGTAAATTACATCAGCGTTTTGTTTGTCTTCCATAGCATCTAATGCCATATCATAGTGGTCCAGCAACTACGACAGGCAAGAGCGCTCTGTTCTGAAACCATGTTGTCCGGGGTTATGGAGATGCTGTGATTCCATGTATTTTGTGATCTTACTTCTTAGCACTCTCTCACAAATTTTTATGATGTGCGATGTTAGTGCTATCGGTCTGTAATTTTTTGCCTCTGCCTTATTTCCTCCTTTATGAAGTGGTGCTATCTCTGCTGTTTTTAGTATGTCAGGGATAACGCCAGTATCTAGGCTTTGTCTCCACAGAATGTGAAGGGCCTGCGATAGTGGTTTTTTACAGTTCTTGATGAATATGGAGTTCCAAGAATCCGGGCCTGGTGCAGAGTGCATAGGCATACTGTTTATGGCATCTTCAAAATCTAGTGGGGATAGGGCGACGTCTGATATATGATTTGATGTTGGTATCATATCCATGAAAAATTCATTTGAGTTATCAATCTTTAGTGCATTTAATGGCTCGCTGAAAACAGAGTCGTACTGCTTCCTCAGTAACTCGCTCATTTCTTTGTTGTCATCGGTGAAAGTTCTATCTCACTTTCGCAGGGGCCCGATACTAGATGTGGTTTTTGATCTTGATTTTGCATAGGAGAAAAAATATTTCGGATTTCTCTCTATTTCACTGATGGCCTTTTGCTCTCTTTGCCTCTCCTGGGTTTTGTATGATTCTTGTAAATTCAATTGTTTCTATTTCTCTACCTTCTATTTCTCTTCTTCGCCGTTCTTGAGATAGGGTGCGACTCTCAAGTTGTTCCGCGATTCGTTTTCTTCGCCTATATAGGGAACGACGTTCCCGTTCCAATCTGCATCTCTTTCTCTTTTTTCTTTGGGGTATGCGGTTTGAACATATTTCTAGTGCTACTGAGCTTATTTTTTCCAGGCACTGGTTCAGGTTTGCATTTTCTAGCTGTTCTTCCCAGTTTATTTCTGTGAAGTCCTGGTTTATTTGCTCCCAGTTTATCTGTTTATTATTGAAGTTGAATTTGCTGAAATCTCCTCCACCGGGAATCTGGACTGGTTTTGGAGGTCCATTCCCCATGGTTGTCAGAACTTCAATTAAGTTGTGATCTGAGTAACAGGTATTTGTAATCATTATGTTGCCGATCAACTCATCATTATTAGTGAAAATGAGGTCCAGCGTGTTCTCCTTCCTAGTTGGCTCTACTATTTGCTGGTTTAAAGCAAACCTATCGCACATCCGTAGCAGGTCATTTTCATGTGCCTGTTCATTTAGGCTACTTCCTGGTATTCTTTCTGATATTACTGTATTAGCCAGGTGCTTCCATTTCAGGTGCCGTAGGTTGAAGTCCCCAAGCAGGATGATGTTCGGAGCTGGATTTGCGAGGTTTTCCAAGCAGTGCTCTATTTTCAATAGTTGGTCTTTAAACTACTGAGGGTTTGCCTCCGGTGACTTATATACAAGGACAACAACTACATTTAGGATCTCTATTTTGACTATCAGCACTTCCACCATATCATTTGAGGTGTTTAGCAGCTCAGTACAGATGAGTGTTACTTTGATGTAGAGGCTGACCCCACCCTGAAGCCGGTGTTTCCTATCACATCTGAAGAGATTGTATTCTGAGATCCATATTTCACCATCAAGGTAGTCCTTTGTGTGAGTTTCCGTTAGGGCTGCAAACACTGCATTTGCCTCATGAAGGAGACCATCTATAAAGTGAACTTTGTTGGATTTGCGTGTTTTTATACCCTGGATGTTGGCAAATATAAATGATGTTATCGTGTTAGTGGATTACACACTGTAATCTCCTAAAGTTCTTCACCTTATTGCTTTGAAATTTTGACACAACGTTGCAATTGAATAGGCGCGTCTTTTTATATACCTACTATATAGATGCCACCCCTCTGACAGGTAAAAACATGTGTTTTTGAAAAACAATGTCAACTGTTGCACATAATAGCAACATGCACGCTATACTAAATATGTCACGAATTACATTTCAATGTTTCCAATTGCATTGATAAATTTAATTTTCATAGATTCTGATATATTTTATTTTTTATTGAATTATTTTGGATGACATTGTGTTGGAATTGAGCTGTGATGCTCCTGTGGGTGGTAGTGGACCCCATACCCATCCTGTGGGTGGTAGTGGGCCCCCATACATACCCATCCTATGGGTGGTAGCTAATGGACCCCATACCCATTCTTTGGGTGGTAGTAGTCCCATACCTATCGTGTAGGCGGTAGTGAACCCTATACCCATCCTGTGGGCGGGAATGGATCCTATAACCATACTGTGGGCAGTAATGGACCCCATAATAATTCTGTGGGCGGTAGTAGACCCCATACACATTCTGCAGGTTGTAGTGGACCCCATATCTATCTAGAAGGTGGTAGAGAACCCTATACCTGTCCAAAAGGTGGCAGATGGCCCACTATTTATCCTTTTAGGTGGCATAGTGGATCCCATAAGCATCGTGTGACTTGTTTTGGACCCTACATCCATCCTGTTTGCAGTAGTATTACTCTATTACACTCTCATCTATCCTTCTCTCAGTTATGGTATTTGTGCTTGGGGTTCTACTACCCAAAATCATCTACGTCCTCTAATTACTCAAAACAAAGATGCTATTAGAACAATATCTTACTCTGGCCCCAGACAGCACTCGGTACCCTTACACAAATCTTTGAACATGTTAGATATTAAGTCACTGCTCATCCTCTCATATGTACTCTATATATTTAAGACTCAGAACTGTAATGTCAATCCTGACCTTAACAGATGGTTATCTTGAGGTTATCTTGAGATGATTTCGGGGCTTTAGTGTCACCGCAGCCCGGTCCTCGACCAGGCCTCCACCCCCAGGAAGCAGCCCGTGACAGCTGACTAACACCCAGGTACCTATTTTACTGCTAGGTAACAGGGGCATAGGGTGAAAGAAACTCTTCCCATTGTTTCTCACCGGCGCCCGGGACCACAGGATCACAAGTCCAGCGTGCTCTCCATTCGGCCAACCGGCTCCCTCGACAGATTCCTAGAAGGTTGTTACAGAACCCATGAGCACCACACCAGAAACAGATTCCTATTTGATATTCCAAGAGCGCGCCTTAACCAAACTAGAAATGCTCTACAAATCAAGGGACCCAGAATGTGGAATGACCACCCCAATCATGTCAAAGGCTGTACCTCTCTCAACCAGTTTAGGAGAAAACTAAGTACTATTCCTAATTAACTCAGTGTAACCTACCTTACCCCCTAAATGTCAACCAATGTCTTGCTATTTTCAAACAATACTGTTTGTTGACCAAGTTGTTTAATTGCTGATTTCTGCCATGTCCTCTTCCCCTTTTTTCCATATTTCAGCAAACTTTATACTTTAATCTCAGTTAGAATTAATCTTTAGTCTAAGGTTTTTTCCTTACCACATCTTGCCCGAAACGCTGTGAGTATTAGTGGCTTTAGATATTATATGTAATAGCTCTATATATAAATCCAACATTATGTTTGTAACTCATCTTCTATGTATGTACTTTTACCTGAATAAACATTTTGATTTTGATTTCGATTTTGATTTTATTTAAGTGTACTCCATAGACATTCCAATGTAATACCGTTTTCTGTTCACGTTCCTACAATCCATTCTCTTTTTTCTTTTTCAAAGATTTTCAAAGCATACACTATTGTATATACTGTTGATTTGGGAAGCACCTTTATTATATGTAATAACTATTTATTTATTTATTTATTCATTTACTTATTTATTTATTTATTTATTTATTTATTTATTTATTTATTCATTTATTTATTTATTTATTTATTTATTTATTTATATATATTGGGATTGTGAGAATACATAGCATAGTGATTACATTCTTGTAAAGCCACTAGTACACGCAGCGTTTCGGGCAGGTCCTTAATCTAACAGAAAATTTTAAGTAGGTAAATTCTAGCAAAATTTTTAAAATGATAACAGGTACATTGCAAGAAGAAAAATGAGATGAGAAGATTTGAATGTATATTAAAGCACATAGGTAGCTCAGATGAATTGCATTGACAGCTTGAATGGTAATTTAACAAAGATACAATACAGCACAATACAGTACAATAACACAATACAATAACAGGCACAATACAGCATATTGCTAGCACATAAAAGAAGACAGCAATGATCACAATGGTAAAGTTGATTAGATTAAGTACATAAAGATTGGGTAACACTAGATACAGAGCAATTTTAAAGCACAAAGTAGGAAACTATGAAGATGAAATTAGGAACTTAATTATAATAATTAAGCAGAAATAATAAACTTAATAAGTAATAATAAACTTAATAAGTAATAATAAACTTAATAAGTAATAATAAACTTAATAAGTAATAATAAACTTAATAAACTAATAGAGCTTATTATAATTATATATCCCATACCCATCCTGTGGGCAGTAATGGACCCAATATACTCATCCTGTTGGTGGTAGTGGACCCCATGCCCATCCTGTGGGTGGTAATGAACCCCTTATCCATCCTGTGGGCGATATTGGACCCAATATCCATCCTGTGGGCGGTATTGGATCCCATATCCATCCTGTGGGTGGTTGTGGACCCCGTACCCATCCTGCGGGCGGAAGTAGACCCCATACCCATTCTGTGGGTGGTAGTGACCCCACAGCCCTCCTGTAGGCAGTAGTGGACCCTATACCCATCTCGTGGGCGGTAGTGCATCTCATACCAATCCTGTGGGCAGTAGTGGACCCCATGCCCATCCTGTTGGTGGTAGTGACCCCATACCCATCCTGTGGGTGGTAATGGCGCCCCCCCCCCCCCCCAACACCCATCCTGTGAGTGGTTGTCGACCCAATACCCATCATGTGGGCGGTAGTGGACCTCATACCCATCCTGTGGGTGGTATTGGACCCCATACTCATTTCGTGGGCGGTAGTGGAGCACATACTCATCCTGTGGATGGACGTGTCCCCCATACCAACCCTGTGGGTGGTAGTGGAACCCATACCAATCGTGTGGGCGTTATTGGACCCCATACCCATCATGTGGTTGGTAGTGAACCCCATACCCTTCCTACGGGCGGAAGTGGAACCCATCCCCATCTTGTGGGTGATAGTGACCCCATAGCAATTCTGTAGGCAGTAGTGGACCCCATATCCATTCATTGGGCGGTAGTGCACCCCATACAAATCCTGTGGGCATTAGTGGACCCCATGTCCATCCTGTGGGTTGTAGTGACCCCATATCTATCCTGTGGGTAGTAGTAGCCCCCCATACCCCTCCTGTGAGTGATTGTCGACCCAATACCCATCATGTGGGTGGTAGTGGACGTCATACCCATCCTGTAGGCGGTGACAGGATGAGTATGGGGTTCACACACCATACTCATTTTGTTGGCGGTAGGGGCGCATATACCCATCCTGTGGATGAACGTGGCCCCCATTCCCATCCTGTGGGTGGTTGTGGACCCCAATACGCATCCTGTGGGCGGTATTGGACCCCCATACCCATCCTGTTGATGGTAGTGGTCCCCAAGCCCATCCTGTCGGCGGTAGTGTACCTTCCTAAGGATGACAGTGGTCTCCAAACCTATCCTGTGGGCGGTAGTGGACCCCATTCCTATCCTGTGGGTGGTACTTGACCCCATAAGCATATTTTGGGCTGTAATGGACCCATGCCCATCCCGTGGTCGGTACTTGACCGTATACTCATCCTTTATGCGGTAGTGGAGGCCATACCCATCCTTTGGGCTGTAGTGGACACCATACTTTTCACGTGGGCGGCAGTGGGCGCCATACCTATAGTGGACCCCATACGCGTCCTATGGGGGGTAGTTAACCCCACACCCATCTTGTGGGCGGTAGTAGACGATATACTCATCCTGTCGGCGGTAGTTAAGTATATACGCATTCCGTGGACGGTACTGAGCCCTATACTCATGCTGTGGGCGGCAAGGGAGGCCATACCCATCCAGTGGGCGGTAGTAGACACAATTTTCATCCTGTGGGTGATTGTGGACACCGAACCCATCCTGTGGGCGGTATAGTGGACTCCACACACATATCCTGTGGGCGGAAGTGGAACATATACCCATCCAGTGGGCAGTAGTAGACCCCATACTCATCCTGTAGATGATAGTGGTCCCCAAACCCATCTTGTGGGCAGTAGTGGACCCCAAACCTATCCCGTAGGCGGTAGCGGACCCCCATACCTATCCTGCAGGCAGTAGTTGACGCCATACTCATCCTATGGGTGGTAGAGGACCCAACCAGTAGGTGGTAATGGACCCCATACCCATCCTGTGGATGAAAGCGGTCCCCATACCCATCCTATGGGCAGTTGTTGGGCCCAGATCCATCCTGCAAGTGGTATGGACCCCTTACCCGCCTAACAGGTGGTAGTGGACCCTATACCCATCCTACAGTAGGTAGGAGACACTATACCATCCTGTTTGCAGTAAAAAAAAATTTTTTTTAAATTTTGCCCCGAGGGGCGAGTTTATTGGGCAACGCCACTCATCTTGTGAGTGAACATACCGCCATAGCAGAATGTACAAAACTCCCCAATAGGAAGAAAACCCGCTGGGTTGTTCATCCTGTCACTTGTACCCAGACACAGCTGGGACTTGCTTAACTGTCTCAAGTGAACAGCTCCTCAAACAAGAAGATTAACATCTATCAACCCTTAAAAGCTTACGGTATCTTGCGGGTGCAAAATGGGGAAATCTTTTAAGAACAGTATCAATATTCGACAAATAGTGTTTTCCTAACTCAAACAATGTGGGGTTTATTATTCTACAGATATTCCTAATGTCTCTCAGGTGTTCACATTCACGTAGATAGTGGTCAAGGCGGTGTCCATCACTCTCACCACAGATTCTGCAACTTCGCTGATCAACTGTTGTTTCCATTCCAAATCTCCATGGATATTTGTATCCAAGACGGATTCTCGCTATTACTGATTCTCTCCCTCGTCGTCCTCCTCTTCGGCCATAATGATTGGGATTGCCAGCTGCAACCATGTTGTACCATCGTACAGATTCACTGGTTTGTGCTTCTATCCTCCTTTCCTCAGTTACCTTGTCACGGTGATGTTGCCTGATAATACCTCTAATTTGTAGTTGAGTCTTGGGTATGAAGTATTCAATATGGTCTCCTTCAGCGCCTTCAGCAGCCAGCACATCTGCTCGTTCATTTCCACATATTCCAACATGGGAGGGGATCCACAGAAACTTGATGACTCTTCCCTGATTGGTAAGTACTCTCACAGCAGTAGTTTACCCCATAGACATCCCAACGTAACATCGTTTTCTATCGACGTTCCTACAATTCATTCTTTAAAGATTTTTAAAGCACAAACTAGTGTATATAATGTTCATTGGTGACGCACACCTATTCTATGTAATAATTTATAGTGCTTATTATAATTTACTAAGAACAACTAATATTTCTCAAAACAAAACTACGAGCCTTCAATAGGATGTAGCTGGTCTGTAATATTTTAAGAGCATGGACAATAGTAGGTAAATTTCACAACCCATGTGGGACCTGAAAATTACAATTTTCATTATAATTGAACCAATCACGACTATTCTGCTGTCTACGACGATGGACGGGTACTGTGAGACGTAAATTAATACGTGAGGAAGAGTTTGGACTTTGAAAAAAATATAACTTTGAATATAACAAATATGTACTAATTCATAAGCAAAATATTAACAATAAGCAATAAGTCATATAAGTGCTGTCATCCCCTCGTCTTCACCACCTTTCCCCTCCTCCACCATCCCTTTGTCCTCCTCACCATCTTCACTCCACCGACCCCTTATACTCTGAACCATTCCCCACTCGTCCTCCACACCATCTCCCACTCCCCTGTCCCGTCTTTCTCCTTAACATTCCCCACTCGTCCTCCCCACTATCCCCTACTTCCCTGTCCCCGTGTCCTCCCCACCATTTTCCATTCCCCTCGTCCCCACCATTCCTAACTCCCCCATCCCCTCGTCAGCTCCACCAGTACCCCCTTCCCCTGTCCCCTCGTTCTCCCCACCATACCCCACTCCCGTTATCTCGTCCTCCCACCATTCCTCACTCACTCGTTCGATGCACTCCCAAATGATCTGATGTTCCCATCAGAAAATTAGGAACGTCAAATGATCCGATGTTCCCGTCACTAATATATAAGAAAAACAGTTAAAAAATGACATGAAAAGCGATGAAAAATTAAAAAATAAACTATGCTCACGAAATGAATGGTATGGTAAACAACACAGCTCAATTCCAACCCAATGTCATACAAATATTATTTAATCATAATGAAAATAAATTGAAATCCATGAAAACATTTTATCAATGAAATTGGAAACATTGAAATGAAATTGTAACATATTTAGTATAGCGTGTGTAGCTCTTACCTGCAACAAATGGTACTGTTTCTTAAAAAAATAATGTTTTTACATGTCTCAGGTGTGACATCTATATAGTAGGTATAAAAAAAACGTGCTTATTTGAATGGAACATTGTGTGAAAATTTCAAAGCAATCAGTGAAGAACTTTCAGAGATCAGCGATTTTGAACAAACGAACATTTGCCTTTTTATTTATATTCATAGCATGTGTTGCTCTTATGTGCAGCAGATGGCGATTTTTCTTAAAAAAAAGGAATAATTTTACCTGTCACAGGTGTGGCATCTATACTTATTCTTACAAAATGAACGGTATGGTAAACAACACAGCTCAATTGCAATGCAATGTCACACATAATAATTAAATCAAAATGAAAATAAATCTAAATCTATGAAAATTCCATTTATCAATGGAATTGGAAACATTGAAATGGAATTGTAACATATTTAGAATAGCGTCTGTTGCTATTATGTGCAACAGATGGCGCTGTTTAAAAAAAATGTTTTTACCTGTCACAGGTGTGGCATCTAAATAGCTGGTATATAAAAACATGTAACGGTCCTATTGTTACATAAAGTATGGTGACAATAAACACAGACACTACGAGAATGCGTATATTTGGTCGAGTATACAGAAGTATGCTGGTGATACCTTAGCGAGCAATTGTGTGAGTTGAGCGCACTGAGAGTCGGTACAGTATCTCACAAGTCTCTGTTCTAGACCACACCTGAAAGTAGACTGGTTATTATTCTCTATTCTGCTGCTTATATGCTCGGGCAACACCTGACCGTTCTCCAAATGTTGGCAGGACTATTAACTGGCAGTAGGGAAAGGTTTGAGTTCCATAATTAGTACTAAGAAGACTTTTGCTTCTCTCATTAGGCTAATGCTTTTTGGAACGAGTATATTATTGGGATAATCTACTCGCTACATAACTTACCCTCCCAGGGGATGAAAGGAAAAACACTTGATCAAGGAACCTATCTGGTCGGTGAATTGTATGCTCTGCTAGCGTTGTATAACTCTCAAAGTTAACTTCCTCCTCTTCGCTGTCATCTAACTGGGGTTGTAGATTATTAGGATGTGGCACTGAATCGTCCGTCGTCGTAGGATCAGGTAGTGGCTGTGGTTCGGTTGTGTGTGGTGCCGAGGAATTCCATAAGTTCCTTCCATAGATATGATTCGAACTGTCGTCCTTGGTCGGTGATGATGACAGAAGGGCTGCCAAAACGGGTGACCCTTCCAGAGAGGAAAGCCTGGACCACTGACTCAGCTGAGATGTTGATTAATGGGATTGCTTCCGGCAATCTGGAGAATCGATTGATGCAGGTGAGTAGATAAGAATATCCTCTTGCCGACGGTAACGGTCCAACGATGTCTACATGCACCACCTCGAAACAGTTAGAAGGTAACGGGTACTGTTGAAGAGGGCTCTTTGTGTGACGATGTGTTTTCGCTCGCTGGCACTGGAGACATGAGCAAGTCCATCGTCGAACATCGGCATTGATTCCTGGCAAAATGACACGCTCCGTTAATAGTTTCTGGGAAGCACGTACTCCTTGGTGTGCTAGGGGAGTGAAATGCTGAGAATGTTTTCCAGCGAAACTGGGCAGGAATGTAGGGCCTAAGTGCTCCCGTTCGTGAGGTGTCACAGATTATACTACCGCCACCTTCCATGGGAATCTCGATGAACCTGAGAGCTGTGTCAGATTTTCGGATTCGCTGCAGATCAGGGTCTTCCCGTTGGGCCTTGCTGATTTCAAAATAATCCACCTGAGCTGGGTTTTTCAAGACGTGGTTTATGATGGGTCGAGACAGTGCATCGGCTATGACATTGTTAGTTCCTTTGACATGGCGAATATCCGATGTAAATTGGGAGATAAATCCCAGGTGGTTGGCTACTCGAGGAGAGTGAGCATCACCCTTGGCCGCCAGTGCATAAGTGAGAGGTTTGTGGTCCGTGAGGATGTGGAAGTTCCGCCCCTCGAGGAAGTGCCGGAAATGTTGTATGGCTGCATAGATGGCGAGCAGTTTCCTATCAAAAGTGCTGTACTTCTCTTCAGTGGGTGACAGGCACGCTGAAAAGAATGCAATTGGGCGCCATTCTCCTTCAATGAGCTGTTGTAGTACAGCACCAATAGCTGTGTTTGAAGCGTCGGTAGAGAGATTGGTGAGAGCGTCAGACACTGGGTGTGCGAGTAAGGTGAATTCCGCCAGCTTGTGTTTTTTGTCGGTGAATGCTGTCTCTGCCTGGGGAGAGACAGCATTCCAACGGAAGACGGGACGTGTGTTTCCGACCACGAAAGAGGTCGTATAAGTGTCGCAAGATGTCCAAACAAAGTGAGATGAATCGATGATAAAAATTCACCACGCCAAGAAATTCTTGCAACTTCTTTGGAGTAGATGGGCGCGGGAATTCCTTGATTGCCTCGATTTTCTTCTCTAGTGGTTGGATCTCTGCTGCTGACACACGGTGTCCCAAGAAATCCAGCTTTGGAAAATGGAAAATACACTTCTCGGAGTTGAGCTGCAAGCCGAAGTTGTGCAGACGGGTGAGAAGGAGTCGGAGGTGTAGCAGATGCTCTGTCGATGATGTACTGGCCACCAGCAGATCGTCAATGAAGGCGTAGCAAAAACGAAGGTCCTTAACTACTTGGTCAATGAAGCGTTGGAATGTCTGGGCTGCATTCCGTAGACCAAAAGGCATCCGGACGAATTCAAACAGTCCAAAAGATGTTGTGAATGCTGTTTTCGGAATGTCTGCCGGTTCCACAGGGATCTGGTGAAATGCCCGCACAAGGTCAATTTTCGGAAAAACGGTTGCGTTGCCCAATTCCTGTGAGAAATCCTGGATGTGTGGTATTGGGTAGCAATCCGGCAGAGTACGAGCGTTCAGAGCCCTGTAGGGTGCAGCCCCAGGGGAATGGTGCCCTGCAAGGGCACCATTTCCTTGGGGGCTGTTTTCGGGACTATATGGAGAGATGAAGCCCATGGACTGTTCGAAGGGCGGATTATTCCTGCCTCCTGTAGCTTGTTGAATTCAGCACGTGCTACCGCCAATTGTTCCTGTGCCAGGCGGCATGGTCTGGCGAAGGTAGGTGCTCCCGTTGTAGTAATGTGATGTGTAATCGTATGTTGCACTTCTGGTCGAGAGCTGGCGGGTTGGGTCACATCTTTGAATTAATCCTGGAGTGCTTAAAGTTCCGTAGATGCGACTGGGGTGACGCTGTTAACCTGTGTAGAGGTACTAGGGAAGGCTCGAAGTACTGCACCTGCGGGATCCACAATAAGTCGATGGTGTTGTAGGAAATCCCATCCAAGAATGAGTTGTTCCACATCCACTATGAGGAAAGTCCACGTAAAGCGACCCAGAGAGGTGAAAACGAGAACTAGGGCGCGGGTCCCATATGTACGGACAGACGTACCATTGGCGGCACGTAAGTCCAAACCAGGAGTGCGGGTTGGTTTGACCAGTGGGGGAGGCAACACACTCGCTGCTGCACCTGTGCCAACGAGGAAACGGCGTTTGATTACGATGACAGATATGTAGAGCAGTGTAGTGTTTGAAATGGTGGGGTTACTGGCCGTTAACAGTCCCCGCCGAAGTAGTTTCCCGACCAGGAACTATGGAGCCCTACAGTTGTGGGCTTGATGTCCGAACCTCTGGTGGTAAGAACAAAGTTCTCCTCGATGTTTTCGCTATCGCCTAGATCCTGATACTGGATTCGCGTGGTGGGTCCTCCCTGGGCGGAAGAAACGCCGGTTCTGGAGGACGGCGAGTTGTTGGGTGTCTGTAGTCTGCTGTGTATCTCTGAGGTGGGACAGCGTAGCGTTATCAGAAATCGTATGAAGCCGGTCTGCCAGTGTAGCCAGCTGGGCTAATGGGGTGTCGTCAGTCATACTGAATAGGGCCGGTTGAATGTGTTTTGGACAGAGTTGTATCCAGAGTGATCTCACAATCTCGCTGGGGGCTGGACCAGTTGCAGTATGCATTACATACTGAATATGCCGCAGAAGCTGGGCTGGTGTTTTGTCTACTAATCTTTAGTCAGTGAGGAGTTGATCCCTTTGTTGAATTCGGTGTTTTATCGCTGCCTGTAGAAGAGCGGCCTTCATTGCGGTGTACGTCCTGGTGTCTGGTGATGGTGCGGTGATGACAGCAGAGGCAGTGTGCATAGCCTCCGACGGAAGTGTTGGCAGGCATATCAGGCTTTCTCAGTCGTAATTTCGTGGTGGTAAAAAATAGCCTCCATCCGCATGAAACAAAATTCTAGTTGACCAGACTACACACTAGAAATTGAAGGGACGACGACGTTTCGGTCCGTCCTGGACCATTCACAATCGACTTGAGAATGGTCCAGGACGGACCGAAACGTCGTCGTCCCTTCAATTTCTAGTGTGTGGTCTGATCAACATACTTCAGCCACGTTATTGTGACTCATCGCCTGCAAAATTCTAGTTCATCTGCGTTTTATGCTGGAAACCTGGTAGATAAATCCATGACGAAGATCTAGTTTGCGACTAGGTGTTCTTTTCACTCAATGGGTCACCAATGTAACGGTTCTATTGTTACGTAAAGTATGGTGACAATAAACACAGACACTAAGAGAATATATACATTTGGCGAGTATACAGAAGAATGCTGGTGATACCTTGGCGAGCAATAGTGTGAGTTTAGCGCACTGAGAGTCGGTACAGTATCTCGCAAGTCTCTGTTCTAGATCACACTTGAAAGTAGACTGGTTATTATTCGCTATTCTGCTGCTTATATGCTCGGGCAACACCTGACCGTTCTCCAAAGGTTGGCAGGAATATTAACTGGCAGTAGGGAAAGGTTTGAGTTCCATAATTAGTACTAAGAAGACTTTTGCTTCTCTCGTTAGGCTAATGCTTTTTGGAGCGAGTATATTATTGGGATAACCAACTCGCTACAAACACACGCATTTTCTAATGGAACGTTATGTCAAAATTTCAAAGCAATCATTGAAGAACTCTCAGGGATTACAGCGTGGGTTGCTCTTACGTCCAACAGATGGAGCTGTTTTTCACAAAAAGCATGTTTTTTTCTGTCATAGGGGAGGCATGTATATAATAGGTATATAAAAACATGCGCCTATTCAAATGCAATGTTGTGTCAAAATTTCAAAGCAATCGATAAAGAGATTTCGAAGATTTCCCTATCATGAAAAACACATGAAGAACACAGTTTTTCAAAACAAACATGTTTTTTTCATGTCACAGACGTGAGATCTATATAGTATGTATATAAAATCTTGCTCGTATGCGAATGGAACATTGTGTGAAAATTTCAGAGCAATCGCTGAAGAACTTTCGGAGGTTATCGATTTTGAACAAACAAACATTTCCATTTTTATTTATATAGACAAGCTATACCCGGCCACGTGTTGCTGTGGCTCAGCAACGTATGTGCAGTGCTGAGCGACAGCAACCTTCTCCTGTCTCCCAATCCTCCCCACCATTCCCCCTCCCCCCATATCCTCATCCTCCCAACCATTCCTCACCTCCACGTCCCCTCGTCTTCCCAACCATTCCCCACTTCCCCGTCCCCTCCTCCCACTTATTCCCACCATACCTCGTCCCTTTGTTCTCCCCACCATCACCCACTCAACCGTCCCCTCGTCCTCCTAACCATTCCCCACTCCACCGTCCCCTTGTCCTCCCCACCATCTCCCACTCCCCCATCCCCTCGTCCTCCCTACCATTCCCCCTTCCCATCCCTTCGTCATCCCCACCATCCCTCTCTCCCCAACCCGTTCTCGCAAATTTAATAAGTCAATATTGACTTATTAAATATGTGCATAGGTGACATACTTAACATAATAGTTTCCCTTGAAAAGCTTCATAGAAAACACCGACCTTACCTAACCTACTTAGTATGTTAAGATAAGCATCTTATTGCTTCGTAATTACAATTATTACCTAACCTATACCTATAATAGGTTAAGTAACAATTGTAATTACGAAGCTATAAGATGCTTATTTTAACATACTAAGTAGGTTAGGTAAGGTCGGTATTTTCTATGAAGCTTTCCAAGGGAAACTATTATGTTTAGTATGTCACCCATGCACGCAACTAATAAGTCAATATTGACTTATTAAATTTGCGAGAACGGGTTGCTCTCCCCTCATCCTCCCCACAATCCTCCACTCCCCCTGCTCCCTTGTCCTCGCCCCCATTAACCCCCTCCCCTGTCCCCTCGTCCTCCCCATCATCCCCTACTCCTGTCCCCTCGTCCGCCTCATCATTCCCCTCCCCCTCGTTAGATGCATTCCCAAACAATCTGATGTTCCCATAAAAAAATTGGGAACATCAAATGGTCTGAGGTTTCCATCACTGAAATATAAGAAACAGTAAAAAAAAAAAAAAAAAAATGAAAAACAAGGAAAAAATAAAAAAAATAAACTTTGCTCATGAAATGAATGGTATTGTAAACAACACTGCTCAATTCCAATGCAATGTCACAAAAAATAATTAAATCAAAATGAAAATAAATCAAAATCTATGAAAATTCAATTTGTCAAGGCAATCGGAAACATTGAAATGGAGATGTAACATATTTAGCATAGGGTGTGTTGCTCTTACATGCAATAGATGGCGCTGTTTCTTAAAAAATAGTTTTTACCTGTCACAGATGTGGCATCTATACTTATACTTACAAAATGAATAGTGTGGTAAACAACACAGCTCAATTCCAACGCAATGTTACAAATAATAATTTAATCAAAATGATAATAAATTGAAATCTATGAAAATTCACTTTATCAATGCAATAGGAAACATTGAAATGGAACTGTAACATATTTAGTTTAGCGTGTGTTGCTGTTACATGCAAGAGATGGCACTGTTTTTTAAAAAAAAAGAGCATGTTTTTACCTGTCACATGTGTGGCATCTATATAGCAGGTATATTAAAACATGCATGTATTGGAATGGAACGTTGTGTCAAAATTTCAAAGCAATCGGTAAAGAGGTTTCGAAGATTTCCCTCAAATGAAAAACACTTGAAAAACACAATTTAAAAAAAAACATTTTTTTCATCACAGACGTGACACCTATATAGTACGTATATAAAAACCCGCTCAGATGCAAATGGAACGTTGTGTGAAAATTTCAAATCAATCGGTGAAGAATTTTCGAAGATTAGCGATTTTGAACAAACGAACATTTACATTTTTATTTATATAGATAATTGTTGCTCAGAGAAATTACTATATCGTGATATATCAATAAGAAAATTCACAAGAGCTATGATGAGGATACGAACCTATGCACTGGGTGTTCCCAGATGCATGCTCTAGTCGACTACACCACAACATGGTCAAAAGATTTGCAACCTGGGATACTATTGCACCCTCGAGGATTCCCGAGACTTCCACTGAAGCCGAACCAAAGTTTCAAACAATTCCCCTACTCCCTGGTTCCTAAATCTCTCCTCCTCCCCCCCCCCCCTCGCTGGTTCGGCTTCAGTGATTCAAGCAGGTCACATACAACTTGTGATTTCAGAAGAAATCCGGTTGTATGACTTTATTACAAGCCAGTGGTGGTCTAGTGGTTGAATATGAGGCTTGGCAATGCCATAGGTTTGCTCCCACCTATAGCCCTAGTGAATTTTCTCATTATATATATCACATTAATGTGATTTCTGTGTGATTATTATTATTATTACTGTTATTATTATTATTATTATTATATGAAGAAAGCAAGATGAATTGCTTAGTCATTGCCAGAAAGGAAGTCTTTAAACTAATCCTGAGGACAAGGTGAAGTGTTTGACTGGGTCCTAATGGAATGAATAGGATAATTAAATGAGCACCTGACGTTAAAATTAAATAAATCATTAGTCGATTAAATAACCGGAATTACAGAAAATGCAAAAGTTGTGCCAATGACACAACTATCAGCATATCAAACTATCAGCAAATTAGTTTATATTCTGTGGTGGGAAAATTACTAAAATCGATTGTCACAACAACCAATCGTCTACATCTTGAAAACATAGATTAATAGAGGATATGCAACATGGATCCACAATGGGCAGCTCATATTTACAAACTTGTTTTTGTTTTATTTCAGCATATTTTGTGACCGTTGATGTAAAAAGGATTGTGATGTTAGGTACTTTGACTTTGGCAAAGCTTCTGATATTGTGCTTTACGAAAGACTGATTAGAGAGTTAGAGATTCATGGTATTGGGGTGCCCTTATAAGTTGGAGATGGGCATGGTTATTTCCAATAAAACGAAGAGGTATTGCAAGTAGAGCTAAGTCAAAATGGAAATTCATTCCCATTTCTATATATACATAATTTACATTCAGGATTGAGAAGCAATATTTGCAACTTTGCAGATGATTCAAATATTTGGCGAGAAATAAATTCAGAAGATTCAAAATCACTTAAATTCGTTCTTGACTGATTTTTGAAATGGATGAGATTGGCAGATGAAGTTTATTGTTTAATATAGTAGGGTTCTGAGGCTATTAATGACTATATAGTTGAAGAAAGGAAATGAAGTGTTTTGAGAAGTGAGATTGATCACTTGCGACGAACTGTAGTTCAGTTAGCTTAATGTCGACTGTAGGAAAATTAATTTAATCGTAATCGCAAAAGCAATTAATTTACGTCCTAAAACCATACATTAATAAAGGTTTCACAACATAATTTTACTAATGAATGCAGTATTTAACAAATTCACTCTCAGTCAATTCCAATATATAGAAAGTAGTTGGTAGCGTGACGGTTTACTAAATTCTATATCTTGAATTTAGGAAAGGCCTTTGATACTGTGCCTCGTGAGAGACCCTTTAAAAAATTTAAACCCTCCCACTGAAGTGAGGACAAAGTTATGCTTATTTTGTGTAGGGCTTGACTATTTCAAAGGGAGAAGAGGGCTAGCATAAATGGAGAAACGTTTCAGTGGAAGACTTGCAAGTGGTGTATCCCAGGGCTGTTCTGGGACCTCTGATGTTTGCCAAATATACATATGCAATTTAGACAGACGATTGAACAACAACATTTACAAATTTGCAAGCAATATAAAAAAGGGTGGTAAATAAATTCATTAGACACAAAATCGCTATAAGGCAATCTAGATAGGCTTTCAAAATGGACGAAACATTGCCAAATGCAGTTTAATGCCGAAAAAAGTATGATTCAGAACTTAGGTAATATTAATAGACTTCCCAAATAAATGCAGGACAATGTTGAGTTAGCAAAACCTGAATGCGAGAAAGATATAAGAAGCCGTGATTCATAGTGATCTTAAGGAAAAAACTCAATGCATGAATTTTCGGAGTTAGATAATATGTTAGCAGTATTTTTTTTAAAAGCGTTAGCAACACGATCTAATATTATTCTTCAGCATTATCTTGCTCCTGTTAGTCTCTGTTTATATTATGCAGTAAAATTTGGTACACAGTACATTACAATGGATTCATTAATTTGAACATACAACAAGGAATAGCAGCGTTAATCTCATGAAATATATATCTCCCTTATTCAGAGAGATTAGAAAAGGTAAATTTTGATTTTCTAGAAAGACGAAAGGCTTGAGGTTACTTGACTGAAATATAGAAAGGGATGAAAAGGAATAGCAAAGAGGAAATCAATAAGATTTCAAATATATCAACGCAAAATAGAACACAAAATAATGGATTTAAAATAGGTAAATTTTGATTCAGAAAATTCCTTGATAATACTGATATTGATACTGGGTTGAAGATTGAACAACCCTGATTCAGAAACCTACCTCAATTTTTATACAACTATACCTCTTTTATCTTATAAACCTACCTCTATTATGTTACTAGGTAACAAAATAAACGTATGGTGGATGGATTATTTATTATGCTCATATATTGTTTTTTGGACTTTAATCAATCAATGAGTGGTTTGCAAATTAAACAGAATGTGACAAGATTTTTAGAAATATATGAGTGTTGCATGTTATTATAGAGCAGGAAATTTCCAAAACTTATTAACCTTTAATACTGATCTCAACCAAATTATTTTAGTTAAACGTTAAGAGACAGTATACGTCATAATTTTCTTTAGAAAAGGAGAATATTTAATTGTGCGTCGATTACATCTTGTTCCAAAATAATATTATTCAATATATATTAATATCTACAGTCAGATGGCTGCATTTAATAAAAACAACTTCTCTGTAACAAACATAATTATAAGTTATCAAATATAAGAAATAAAACTACTCCTTCTGAAATCAATGATGAGCCGTTTCTCGACGCGTCCGAAGAGGAGGAAAGGAGGAGCAGCCATTGCACTTAAGAACATAAGAACATATGAACAAAGGTAACTGCAGAAGGCATATAGGCCCATACGAGGTAGTTCCTATTTATAACCACCGAATCCCACTCATACATGTCCAACCCACGCTTGAAACAACCGAGGGACTCCACCTCCACTATGTTTCGTGGTAATTGGTTCAACAAATCAACAACCCTGTTACTGAACCAGTATTTACCCAAGTCTTTCCTAAATCTAAACTTATCCAATTTATACCCATTCTTTTGCGTTCTGTCTTGTGTTGATACTTTTAGTACTCCATTAATATCCCCTTTGTTATGTCCATTCATCCACTTGTAAACCTCCATCATGTCACCCCTAACTCTTTGCCTTTCCAGTGAATGCAATTTAAGCTTTGTTAATCTTTCTTCATATGAAAAATTTCTAATATAAGGAGTTAACTTTATCATCCTACGCTGGACACGTTCAAGTGAATTTATATCCATTCTATAGTATGGCGACGAAAACTGAACTGCATAATCTAAATGGGGCCTAGCCAGAGCAAGATATAGCTGAAGAACAACACTAGGTGTCTTGTTACTAACGCTTCGATTAATATATCCCAGTGTCTTATTTGCCTTGTTACGAACATTCATGCATTGATCCTTTGGGTTTAAATTCTAAATAATCATAACTCCCAGATCCCTTTCGCAATCCGACTTCGCAATTTCAACAGCATACAGCTCGTATCTTGTAACTCTATCATCATTACCTAGCCTCAAAACTTTACATTTATCAGCATTAAACTGCATCTGCCAATCTTTTGACCATGAAGATTGGTGAGAGATAAGTCATGGCGCAAGCCAAGTGGCTGAGCATCTAATCGTGTACATTGAAAGTACCACTGAAATTATTACCCAACAATTAAGAAAGAACATCTTTGACCACGATAACCACAGGGAAGTGGTTTATTTCCGTCAATTACCCATTAACTATTTTATGGTTATAATGTTTTTGGTTAAGGGAGTAGATGGTGATGGGGCACGACTTCCAGTCCTATAGGGTAAGTCTTATTATTAACTCAAACAGATTGAGTTTAAGAGTATATAATAATAAGATAACAACCAAATCTATACAGTACTTAGTTACATCTAAATACTTTGGCCGGCTGGAGTCGGGACTACAAAAGAAGTGGGAAATTGCCATTTATGTTGAGACGACGCCATGAGTAGTGTTGCCATTATTGCAGCAGACGTGGCCCACGTGTACCACACCTGGCTCCTATCATCTCCGAAGTCATCTTGTCAGATGAGGTTGATTACAGTTTTTATTATCATTAACCAATTTATGGAATACTAACAATTTAGTTTCAGTATAATTTCATAAATGTAATCAACCGTATCATTACGGTGTGATTAACTAAAATATAAACCCCTCTGGTTTATGTGAAGGAATTTACTGGTGATATTTATTCATGCATACAGTCCACTTTGAAATTATAAATGAGTAGTAATTAAATTTAAATACAGTCTGCTTTAAACTAATCGATAATTGAAATATATTAATCAATAGCAGTACCCGGCCATGCGTTGCTGTGGCTCAGCAACGCAGCAACCTTCCTTGTCCCCCAGTCCTCCGCATCATTCTCTTCTCACCCGTCTCCTCAACCTCCCAACCATTCCCCACTCCACCGTCCCCTCGTCCTCCCCACCATTCCCTACTCCACTATCCCCTCTTCCTTCCCACCATGCCCCACTTCCCTGTCCCTTTGTCCTCCCCACCATTCTCCATTTCCCCATCCCGTCATCCCCACCATCCCAAACTCCCCCGTCCCCTCGTCCTTTCCAACATTACCCTTCCCTTGTCCCCTTGTCCTCCCGACCATCTCTCACTCCCGTCCCCTCGTCATCCCCACCATTCCCCACTCGTTCGATGCCTTCCCAAATGATCTGATGTTCTAAGAACATAAGAACATAAGAACAAAGTCAACTGCAGAAGGCCTGTTGGCCCACACGAGGCAGCTCCTATTTATAACCACCCAATCCCACTCATATACTTGTCCAACCCGCGCTTGAAACAATCGAGGGACCCCACTTTCACAATGTTACGCGGCAATTGGTTCCACAAATCAACAACCCTGTTACTGAACCAGTATTTACCCAAGTCTTTCCTAAATCTAAACTTATCCAATTTATACCCATTGTTTCGTGTTCTGTCTTGTGTTGATACTTTTAATACCCTATTAATATCCCCTTTGTTATGTCCATTCACCCACTTGTAAACCTCTATCATGTCGCCCCTAACTCTTCGCCTTTCCAGTGAATACAACTTAAGCTTTGTTAATCTTTCTTCATATGAAAGATTTTTAATTTAGGGAATTAACTTAGTCATCCTACGCTGGACACGTTCAAGTGAATTTATATCCATTCTATAATATGGCGACCAAAACTGAACTGCATAATCTAAATGGGGCCTAACTAGAGCAAGATATAGCTTGAGAACCACACCAGGTGTCTTGTTACTAACGCTGCGATTAATAAATCCAAGTGTCCGATTTGCCTTATTACGAACATTTATGCATTGATCCTTTTGTTTTAAATTCTTACTAATCATAACTCCCAGATCCCTTTCGCAATCCGACTTCGCAATCACAACACATCTAGCTCGTATCTTGTAACTCTATCATCATTACCTAACCTCAGAACTTTACATTTATCAGCATTAAACTGCATCTGCCAATCCTTTGACCATTTCAAAACCCTATCTAGATCAACTTGAAGTGATAGTGAGTCCTCCTCCGAATTAATTTCCCTACCGATCTTCGTATCATCGGCAAATTTGCAAATGTTGCTACTCAAACCTGAATCTAAATCATTTATATATATTATAAACAACAGAGGTTCTAGGACAGAGCCTTGAGGCACTCCACTTACAACATTTTCCCACTCTGACTTGATTCCATTTATACTAACTCTCTGTTTCCTTTGGTATAGCCATGCCCTAATCCAGCTTAATATAGCACCCCCAATACCATGAGACTCTATCTTTTTAATCAGTCTTTCATGTGGCACTGTATCAAAAGCTTTGCTAAAGTCAAGGTATACAACATCGCAATCCTTACCACTATCAACTGCCTCAACAATGCTAGAATAAAAAGATAACAAATTTGTTAAACATGAACGGCCATTTATAAAACCATGTTGCGACTCAATTATTAATTTATGTTTTTCAAGATGAAGACGAATTTTATTTGCTATTATAGATTCGAGTAACTTTCCCACAATAGATGTTAGGCTAATTGGTCGATAGTTAGACGCAAGTGATCTATCTCCTTTCTTAAAAACTGGTATCACATTAACAACTTTCCAAAACTCTGGCACTCTGCCTGACTCTATTGATTTATTAAATATGGTTGACAGTGGGTCACAAAGCTCCTCTTTGCATTCTTTAAGCACCCTGGCAAGCACTTCATCCGGCCCTGGGGATTTGTTTGGTTTGAGTTTTACTATTTTTTAAGAACATCCTCCCTGGTAACTGCTAAACTCGTCAACCTGTCCTCGTCCCCACCCACATAGACTTGTTCGGCTGAAGGCATATTGTTAAGTTCCTCTTTAGTAAATACAGATACAAAATATTTATTAAAAATACTACTCATCTCTTCATCACTATCTGTTATTTGACCTGTCTCAGTTTTTAATGGACCTATCCTTTCCCTAGTCTTAGTACGATATAACTGAAAAAACCCTTTAGGATTTGTCTTTGCTTGCCCTGCTATGCGAACTTCATAGTTTCTTTTTGCTTTCCTTATCTCTTTTTTAACATTTCTAACCAGTTGTACGAATTCCTGTTCTAAAGTGACCTCCCCATTTTTAATCCTTTTGTACCAAGCTCTCTTTTTACCTATAAGGTTCTTCAAATTCTTTGTTATCCACTTTGGGTCATTAGTATTCGATCTATTCAATTTGTATGGTATACTACGTTCCTGTGCTTTGTTTAGAATATTCTTAAATAAGTTATATATTGAATCCACATCGAAATCCCCATTTACGTCACCTATCGCTGGGTTCATGTCTCGCTCCAAGACCGGCCCACACCCCATACCCAAGACTTTCCAATCAATTTGACCCAAGGAATTTCTTAGGCTATTAAAATCAGCTTTTCGAAAATCTGGCACTTTAACAGAATTTTCTCCTACTGGTCTATTCCATTCTATGCTAAATCTGATTTCTTTGTGATCACTGTTCCCTAGCTCACTCCCTATTTCGATGTCATTAATTTGCGTTTCCCTGTTAGTTAACACTAAATCTAAAATATTATTTTCCCGTGTTGGATCCTTAATGTGTTGCGTAAGAAAGCAATCATCAATTTTCTCATCAGAAAATTGGGAACATCTTTGATCTGTTAAAAAAAATGAAAATAAAAAAGTTAGAAAGTTAAAAAAATTAAATGAAAATATGAAAAAATAAAAAAATAAACTATAGTCATGAAATGAAAGGAATGGTAAACAACACAGCTCAATTCCAATGCAATTCAAACAAAATAATTAAATCAAAATGAAAATAAATTAAATTCTATGAAAATTAAATTTATCAATGCAATCAGAAACATTGAAATGGAATTGTAACATACTTAGTATAGCATGTGTGTTGCTCTTACATACAACAAATGGTTCCGTTTGTCAAGAAAAGCATAGTATCTATACTTATATTTACGAAATGAACGGTATGGTAAACAACAAAGCTCAGTTCCAACACAATGTTACACAAAATAATTCAATAAAAATCAAATAAATAAAAATCTAAGAAAATCAAATTAATCAATGCGATAGGAAACATTGAATTGGAATTTGTGACATATTTAGTATAGCGTGAATATTGCTACTATGTGCAACAGATGGCGCTGTTTTTCAAAAACGCATGGTTTTACCTGTCACAAGGGGTGGTATCTATATAGTAGGTACATAAAATGACGCGCCTATTTGAGTGCAACGTTGTGTCGAAATTTCAAAGCAATCAGTAAAGAACTTTCGGAGATAACAGCGTGTGTTGCTCTTACGTCCAACAGATGGCGTTGTTTTTCAAAAAAAGCCTGTTTTTTCTTGTCACAGGTGAGGCATGTATATAGTAGATAAATAAAAAGATGCGCCTGTTTGAATGCAACGTTGTGTCAAAATTTCAAATCAATCGGTAAAGAGGTTTCGAAGATTTCCCTCACATGAAAAACAGTTTTTCAGAAAAAAACAGTTTTTCAGAAAAAAACATGTTTTTTACCGTCACAGACGTGACATCTATATAGTATGTATATAAAAACCTGGCCGGATGCGAATGGAACATTGTGTGAAAATTTCAAAGCAATCGGTGTAGAACTTTCGGAGATTAGCGATTTTGAACAAACCAACATTTCCATTTTTATTTATATAGATTGGTAGATTTCCCAGACATAGTGAATGTAAATATTTACAAGAGTGTTCATATGAGCAATATGAGCATGAGCAACTTAAAGCATCGAAATAATTCTAAAACATTATATATTATGCTAATATATGTGCTGTAACTTACAGGTGATCAAAGAGTGGCTTTAAAGGAGAGTTTTTTTGAAAGATGATACCAGCGGGATCCATGACGAGAACTTCTTCACTCGGCTTCAAGGTGCAGATTTTTACTGGCCCAACTAATAGAAGGAATAAATAGTTCAATTAGCTATATACATTTTTGAGATATATTTTAATACTTGTAATTGGTAAGTAAATTAATTGTGATTATATAACCCAACCTCTCTTATATAAAATGAAAGCTTCAGTCCGCCTTAAATTCATATTTTGAATTTTGTTATCTTCACCTAACGTCTGTTTAATTGTAATTGTAACATAAATAACATGTAAAAGAATGGATTACGAGTAGAAAATTAATTTAAATGAGTAAGCTAAATGTTTCTCACTTTAAACCAAAAATGTAAACTTGGATTTAGACTGATGCACACCTATTTAGTACAGCCATTATTGCAACACATTGTATAACATGTAACATAAATAGTTTCTTGTTCTGAATTTGGCAACTGTAATATTTTTCAAATCATTGATAAATGTAGCATCTAAATCTAAATCTGTAATTTTAAACTGAATATTGACTGTTCAGTTTATAATTACTGATATATGTTACAGATATATACCTGTGGCTTTTTTGTGTGGCTATGTTATTTTGTCTGTGAGAAGACATTAACATTACTTATTGATTTATTGAAATTGGTAGATATAATTTATACATCAATTGTTTATTTTAAATTCTATATTTTTTAAATTCTATTTATTTTAAATTATGTTTATTTTAAATTGTATTTATTTTAAATTATACTTATTTCAAATTATATTTATGTTAAGTTATATTTATTTTTATTTATACTTATTTTAAATTATATTTATTTTTCATTCACTTATTGAATGGTTTTACGTTCAATGTTTAAAATTACAGGAGTTAAAAACAACAATAATTATTTAGGAAATTGTGACCACAGAAAAAATAAGAAGTAGGAGACACCTTTTAAATGAAAAAAATATTACTTTATTCACTTAAGTAACTTATTCATGTTGTATTTTTTCATTCATTTATTGAATGGTGAATGAAAAATATTACTTTATTCACTTAAAAATATATTCATGTTGTATTTTTCATCCAAGACTATATAAAAAAATGTAACCCATCCTCTTTAATGATAATATTTATAGCAAAATTTGTAAAGTTCAGTATAAACTTCTGTGGTGAAAGCGTTGTCTGGCTCATACGTAGACATCAAGGAAAGGGAATACACCATCGATGCCTAGTTCATTGGTAAAGTTAAGCACGAGTCTTAGGTAACTAGATCCTTTAATCACGACAATTCCTTGAGTTCTTTCACACATACGAATATATCATCGATTTATCTGCAGCAAATGCGAGGTTTCCCCTATGGGTTTGAAGATGGTGTACTCATATAGAAGCTAGAAAGTTGACTCCTAATGAGAACCCCATAGCCACTCCGTCTATCTGCCTATACATGTCTTTCTAAAAGGTTGTGAATGGGACCAATTTGGTGCAAATCTCCAGAAAATTACTGAGGGCAGACTCTGGAATGTCTAACTTTGGAGAAGTATTGCCACGGTAAACTCTGTCTAACATTAAGTTGATGGTGGAGTCTAGAGGGACGTTCATAAATAGGTATTCCACGTCTGGAGATGCTATGAATCCTTCAGGTTTAGCGGTCTTCACTATGTCTAAGAAATCGGCGATTGATTTCAAGTTGTAATTTTTGGTACATGCAGAGTCAGTATAGAGGTGAGTTGTTTAGCCAGATTATTCATGGGTGTAGGGATCTTGCTGATGATTAGTCGTAAACCAGTACCAGGCTTGTGGGTTTTTTACTAAATTTCCCTAAATGTTGCCTAGGACCTTTTGCAAGTAGATGCTGCCTTTTTTGCATTGACAACATCAGTTATTCGGTTGAATCTCTACTTCATATCTTCAGTTTGGTTTCTGGTAATTCTCTTGAACTTGGTCTTATCTTGGAGAATTTATTTTAGTTTGGTGACATTCATCAGTCAGGGTGAGGACGGAGGCTGCGGTTTTATCGGTTCTTCGGACTGTGATTTTCTCCGCGAATTTAATTGCTTTAAGTGTTACTTATATTGTTGTCTCTCTTCTTATTTGCATATAAAAACAGAGGTAACTGCAGAAGTAACACCCTATTAGTATGACCACCGTAAAGCTTTCGAGAAGTCTGACGTACCATCTACAAGATGATGCCTCTTGAAACGATATTCAAAGTGTTCATAACAAGACTCACTAGGAACATGCTAGTAGATAGTACAACAGTCCTGGCTTCCACCACTGACTGGAGAAGACTGCAAATACTGGATACTATGCTCATAACAGAAAAAAGACCCACCTTACATATACAGAGTACCGACTTCGATACCTTGCCAACGCTCAAATGCAGACCTCACCATACAGCAGCGGATAACGACATCTCTACCGAGTTCTCCCTGCCCACCGCCTTACCCAATGTTTATTTGGCATCCATTCCCATCAATTCCCTACTTTATCATCTATGTGGGATTACTTTTTCTTACCCCCACACAACTTCATTTCTTCCACATCTGTGTTTAGGATAAATTTACACCATGTGTATTCATTCCTTACTGGAAGATGTTCCGGATTGAAA
Organism: Procambarus clarkii; assembly: GCF_040958095.1. Taxonomy (NCBI): domain Eukaryota; kingdom Metazoa; phylum Arthropoda; class Malacostraca; order Decapoda; family Cambaridae; genus Procambarus; species Procambarus clarkii. The sequence continues at coordinate 22,961,408 of NC_091178.1, forward strand.
CGAAACGTTGTAGAAAATAAAATCTTCAATAATACAAGAGTCTTTACTATGAATTTCGGTAACTTGATTGCTCTTTTATCACGTGAGTAAGAAAATAGTTAGAAACATTGAATGTTTATACTTTAAGAGCAACAACGCCAGCAAAGCAATATATGTGATGTGAGTCCGGGAGTGGACGGACATATAGTGAACAAGGTCCTTCGCTTTTACCAAATTTAACGAGTATCACAATGCCCACCACTGCCACAATTGTAGAGTATCGGAGAATGAAGGAAAAGAAATGAAGAATGACAGTCATAGGGTGAGGGAGGTAGAGAGGTGGAAGGGACGTGTGAGGAAGAGTGGTCAGGAGAAACTGAAGGTTTAGAATGAGAGGGAGAAAATTAGATCAAGGAACGTAGAAGAATAGGAAGTAAAAGGGCTAGAATAGTAGAAAGATACAAGGTTGCTGCCACTTTCCATTCAAGTTAAATGTATTATCAGACAAGGAATGGGACTTGTCTGCCCAACAATATTATCTGATGTCATCACGTGACTCCTTTACAAATATAGTCAAGAATCTTCAAAACATAAAACTTCAGAGTCCTCTCCACTCTAGCTGTCAAAATCCAAGATTTAGGCATCAGAAATTAAAGACAATTAAAAGAGTAAGTTAATAAATTATATATTTGCTCATATGGGTATTATTATTCAACAGTATCACCTGATATTCAAAGCTCAACAATAATACACAATTTGAGTCACCACACAAGAAACTTAGAACACCTACGGCTGACTGCCCCTGAGGATCACACAACATCTAAGTTGAAATCACAATATACATCACCTTATGAGTTCACTCTAAGACTAAGTTTGATAGAGAGAAGGGGGAGGGGGGCACGGTTGACAGAATCTCCACCCAGCCTAGGACAGCCCTAGTCTGGCTGTGGGATCCTGTCGACAAGCGATTTATCTATTGCTGTCCAGCTCAATGTCTCAAATGTACAGTTCCACTGGTGTATATGGGGGAACCGGGAGCTAAGCTCCGCCTTCCAGGAGAGAGCCTCTAGCTATCTACCTACCCCCACCTAGACAGCGGCTTTTTTATGGAAAGACGCAGTCATCCGGTTGCAATTAAAAGCTTAGCAGAAAGCAAGGTCACTTCATATGACCTGACCCCTACTCAACCTGTGACCATTAAATCTCAAAAGGTGTGACTTCTTAATTGCTAAGGGCCGACACCAATTTAATGTGCGATTGAACTCTTGGTTTACATAAAATAATATACAAACCCCATTTATGGTGTTACAGCCAGCCAAGACTTGGCATAAGTTGCACCTGCGGAGGGGGGGGGGGGGGAAGGGGACAAGACGAACACTATCTGCACCATTCCAACAGAATCAACATAGAAAGGTGCGTCGTTGTGGAATTATGGATGTTGAGGTCTGCGAGGTGTATGGGCAAAAATGGGGGTGAGGTTATTGACCATGTGCCACCACACATATCAGCCTCCTGGTGGGAAGACGGCCCGGAAGAAGGAGGGAGTGATGGGAAGGTGCTCAACTAGCCTGCAGTTAGTGCAGTTGGGAGATGTGATTCCTAGTCCGATTCGGCGAGTGTGGTGTTGAAATATAACTTCATTAGTGAATTCTCGAGTGATGAAATTCTATACTAAGTGTGACCGGCGCCTCCCCTCATGTACTTCCCTCCAATACCCAGACCCCCCCCCCCCCACCATCGTCCCCCCACCCCGCTACTTGCGCCTGGCCCAGGTGCCCAACAACACAAAGCCTACCCACACACAGTGCCCATGCCATGTCCAACTCCTAAGGAGGGCAATACTTGCCATGTTGCACTCCATTTAGAATGAAAGGAGAGGGTGCACTCAGTGGAAAGCCAGGCGTCGGGACATCTAAGCATGGCGCATGTTGCACCTGTCACACAGTCCTCTACCAGCCAAGAATGGGAACACCCAAGAGGAAGCTGTACAATATGTAAAAGAGAGTTTCGTCTCTATAGTGATGGAACTGTCCGCCAACATTCTGTCAATACAAGTCGTTGTCTAGGATCTAGCTGCCTGCCCCGGGGCAGTGACAATGTGATAACTTTCTCCAGAAGATAATCTGCTTGAAGCAGTCACAGCGACGTCCACGAGGACTTTGCTCTACATCCCCAAGGCTGCCCGTCACCAAGCAGCTACCAAACTCACCAGTCTGCTGACAAAGGTCAACAGTGCTTCTAGAACCATTGGAGCATGGCATAATCCCATACTATTTGGGAATGCATGCCTGGCATTACCACCGAGGAGAGACAAGTTATTAGCAACCTCAGTAATTAGGGCTCTTAATGGGCGTCCTTAACGTACCCCCCAGAGAAGACAACCTTGTTTGACTCCCCCCTCGTGCCACGAACACTAGCCGCAGGACGACCAACAATAGCTCACCTGAAAACTACAAACTGAGAGCACAGATCACCAGAAAAATAGTAGAGGGCAATACCAAAGGTGAAATCAGAGTCAGCAGGAATATTATCTCCCCCCTCGCTATGAAACGCTATGAGAGCACGGGCTCTACAATACAAACACCCACATAGAGCTCCAGACATGACAAACACCCATATAGAGCTCCAGGCAGTAACAGGAATCCCCTGGAAAGTATTACTGGCAGAGAACCCTGAACTGTTCAAGAATCTGAGGTGTACAAAGCAGCCATGTCTTTCCCAACAGGTTCAAGAGGGGACTTTAAGACCCTAGCACATCAAACATATGCTGAACCAAGCAAAGTCTCTACAGCAAGTAGAGACTTTGGGTGCTGAAGAATACATTTTAGCCCTTAGACGCTCTACAAGATATATTTCAAAGATCTACTTAAAACCTTTTACCAATTATAAGCAGGAGGAGAGAACCATACCCCCATGGTACCGTGAAGAAAACCCCAATTAGTCCACGACGAACAAGCCCTTTGAGAGACATAGTGTATTGGACATGTGAGAAGAAGGGATATATGTCTGCTAAGTGTAAGAAGAAGAAGACAGGTAACGACCCGCATAGGGAAGTTATGTTGATGAGTTGTATGGTATTGCCAGTGGAACCCCTCTCATGTAGACTAATAGGAGGAATAAGCAGGATTGTTTGCCCCATTCACTGTGAAAGGATATTTATTGAATGACCGGTGTGGAAGGTCAGTAGTAATTCTCAGGAAAAGTGGAGCAGCCCAATCTCTGATTTTGAAGACCTCGTCACTCAAGGAAGTGCCTTTTGAAAGAAAGCAATGTGTCATTTTATGTGGGTTTCCTCGACTTTGTATGTTGCCCCCTTAGTAGAGGTTCATTTGGAATCACCATATTTCAGCGGCAAGTGTACAGTGACAGTATAGACATTCCTATTGAAAGAATAGATGTAATACTGGCCAATGACTTGCTTTGGGTTTGGACAGTAACCATCTCATAGTTCTTGCAGATCCTGTAGAAGACGTGGTAAGGCCCGTAGTAGCAGTCCAAACAAGACCACAGGTAAGGACTTGGTTGGGATTGGATGCACTCTTTAACCCTACACCCACCCCACAGGCTGCCGACAGTACTCCATCTAACTCTCTAGACTCTATTCCAGAACCGAAACACTGGACAAGAGCCACCCTGATAACAGAGAAGAAAAGAACCTCCAGTTGAAAGCACTCGCAGACACCATAGAGTCAGGTGTGAAGGCTTCTTCTTGAGGTTATCTTGAGAAGATTTCGGGGCTTTAGTGTCCCCGCGGCCCGTTCCTCGACCAGGTCTCCACCCCCAGAAAGCAGCCCGTGACAGCTGACTAACACCCAGGTACCTATTTTACTGCTAGGTAACAGGGGCATAGGGTGAAAGAAACTCTGCCCATTGTTTCTTTCCGGCTCCCGGGATCGAACCCGGGACCACAGGATCACAAGTCCAACGTGCTGTCCGCTCGGCCGACCGGTTCCCCCCCGGTGACTAGTGGTGGCTGGTGACTAATACTTCTGGAAGGATAAGGTACTGTGCCGGCGGTATCGACAAAGAACACCCCAGACTCCAAAGGTAGGTACGCATATTGTCGTGCCCTCAGTGTTCATGACCAAGCTGTTGGAAACGGCTCCTGATGGATTATTTTTCAGACTTTGCAGAATTGCGCAACCTGTTCATCGCCTAGTCAGATATTTCTTCTGTACCTTCTGTATTTACCTCCTCTTTGCCATAAGATCAGTACCGAATGAGTCTCTGGGCCTACCTTCATTCTAGATGGTGAATGGTCACACGGTGCAAGGACCAGTGGGCGGACAAAGAGAGCAACATGAATGCGCTGGACTAGTTATCCACACAAAAAGGAAGGTTGTTTCCTGCATGGGAACTAGCCAAAGAAAGCCTGTTACATTCTCACGTAACTGCCAAGAAGAGATACGACAGAAAAGCGACCCCCAAGGAATTTCAGGTAAGAGTCCTAGTACTGGTATGTTAAACAACGTTAACTGGAATCTTGAGTACCACATTTATTGGTCCTTACCCTGTTCTCATGAAAGTTAATGCTACTAACTATATCCGTAGCACTCAAGACAGAAAAATAAGAGCAGAAGTTGGTACACGTGAACATTGTGAAGCTGTACAAGGACGGGACATATACCCAGTGACGACGGTGGTCTCAAGGGATAACACCTTGAGGCAATGGGGGACGTTGGTAAGCAAGCAGCATCGAAATCAGAGATTCTGCAGGATTTCCCTCCCAAGTTAACTCACGTGCCTGAGAGCAACAGAGATCCTTAATAGAGTTAATAACGCATTTTAAGTCTATTTTCAGAGGTGCTCTAGGTCTGACGTTAATCTTGAAGCACGACGTTAGGGCATGAGACAGATAAAGCAATATTCCTACCGACTCAATCCCCGTAAGGAGGTGGTAAGACGTGAAATAGACTACATGCTCCAACATAATATGATCTCCTAAGTAATAGTGAACTTTGGAGAGAAAAATGAACTTTTGAGAGTTAATTTTTAATCTTCCAGCTTCAGCTAAGAAAAACATAATGAATACCGAGAAGATTTGTGCCAGAATCATAAATCTAAAACTTTCTGTCGTTTTCAACGAAAGAGGTTTAAAAGAAAGACTGCTACCAATATATATATATATATATATATATATATATATATATATATATATATATATATATATATATATATATATATATATATATATATATATATATGTATGTATATATATATCCCTCCCTCCTTCGACAGCCCAAAATTAACAGAATATGACACACTCCTAAGGTCAATAACCGTGAAAGTGTTAAACCTCTCCCTGCAAGATGACCAATGGGACCAAACAACGCTCCCAGTTAGACTCGGGGGAATAGGTATTCGCAAGGCGACACAGTTAGCATTGTCAGCATTCTTATCCTCGACTAGTGCAACAGGTGAATTAGTTAAGGAAATACTACCGGAACACCTAAGAGACTCCATTGGGATTCATGATCCCAAATTCGCGGAAGGAGCCGGTCAGTGGGACACTCTCGTCAACTCTCATCCTCGACCGACTTTTCCAAATGACTGCAAACAGTCCGAATGGGATAGCCCCATAGTGGAGAACATCGCCACATCATTGCTGGAGGCAGCTTCCAGGAAGGACAAAGCGCGTCTTCTAGCTGTGCAAGCTCCCCATGCCGGGGACTTCCTGTTGGCAGTCCCTAATTCCGCCTTGGGCACCCGCCTGAACCATCGGACCCTAAGTATTGGTATTGCTCTGCGTCTTGCCGCCCCTATCTCCACCGAGCACCGGTGTATTTGCGGCCATGCACGGGCAGACCAATACGGCAGCCATGGTCTCATCTGTCGTAAGACACAGGGAAAGATTGCCAGACATGAAACAGTCAATGACATCATCAAGAGAAGTTTGGCTTCAGCTGGGTGCCCAGCACAAAGGGAACCTCAGTTGTGCAGGCCTGACAACAGCCAAAAACGCCCAGATGGAGTCACCCTGCAGCCGTGGAGGGAAGGTAAACAGGTCGTGTGGGACTACACGTGTGCATCCACATTGGCTGATACCTATCTACCTTACAGCGCAGCTGAGGGAGGCGGGGCGGCCACCTTCAGGGAGACCCAGAAAACTAACAAGTACAGGGACCTAGAACGTTGTTACAGGTTCGTGCCAATAGGCTCTGGGCGCCTGGGGTAAATGTGCACTTAAGTTCCTGAAGGAGCTGAGTGAGGAACTCATTGGGAAGACTAGAGACCCAAGAGCGGCCAGTTTTATGTTCCAGCGCCTCAGTGTCGCCGTTCAGAGGGGAAATGCGTGCTGTATCTTGGGTACGCACCCGACCCCCGAGGAACTGGACGAGGTCTTCGAACACTGATTGGTATATTGTTATATAAGTGTGTGTTTTCTGTAAACTGAAGCATTGCAATAAAATCAAATAAAAAAACACAAAAATAATAGGGGTGGTAGGAGAGGAAAAGATTAAATTATTCAGTGAGAATCCACAAGGTCTTCTCTGAACACTATTTATTTTCTTCTTCGAGGATGTGGGTCCCTTTAATTAAACCAGTGGTGGTACCCCTATATATATATGTATATATATATATATATATATATATATATATATATATATATATATATATATATATATACATAAATATATACGGCTTCCCAACCATTCCCCACTCCACCATCCCCTATTATTTCCCACCATGCCCCACTCCCCCTGTCCATTTGTCCTCCCACCATTCTCCATTCCGCCATCCCCTCGTCCCCACTATCCCGAACTCCCCCGTCCTCTCGTCCTTTCCCATTATTATTATTATTATTATATATATATATATATATATATATATATATATATATATATATATATATATATATATATATATATATATATATATATATATATATATGCGAACAAGCCTGAATGGTCCCCAGGACAATATGCAACTGAAAACTCACACCCCAGAAGTGACTCGAACCCATACTCCCAGAAGCAACGCAACTGGTATGTACAAGACGCCTTAATCCACTTGACCATCACGACCGGACAAAATGAGGTGATAGCCGAGGCTATTTGAACCACCCCACCGCCGGCACTCGGATAGTAATCTTGGGCATAGCATTTTACCAAATCACCTCATTCTTTGGGGCACACGTGAGGAACACAAATGCGAACAAGCCTGAATGGTCCCCAGGACAATATGCAACTGAAAACTCACACCCCAGAAGTGACTCGAACCCATACTCCCAGAAGCAACGCAACTGGTATGTACAAGACGCCTTAATCCACTTGACCATCACGACCGGACAAAATGAGGTGATAGCCGAGGCTATTTGAACCACCCCACCGCCGGCACTCGGATAATAATCTTGGGCATAGCATTTTACCAAATCACCTCATTCTTTGGGGCACACGTGAGGAACACAAATGCGAACAAGCCTGAATGGTCCCCAGGACAATATGCAACTGAAAACTCACACCCCAGAAGTGACTCGAACCCATACTCCCAGAAGCAACGCAACTGGTATGTACAAGACGCCTTAATCCACTTGACCATCACGACCGGACAAAATGAGGTGATAGCCGAGGCTATTTGAACCACCCCACCGCCGGCACTCGGATAGTAATCTTGGGCATAGCATGTCCGGTCGTGACGGTCAAGTGGATTAAGGCGTCTTGTACATACCAGTTGCGTTGCTTCTGGGAGTATGGGTTCGAGTCACTTCTGGGGTGTGAGTTTTCAGTTGCATAATGTCCTGGGGACCATTCAGGCTTGTTCGCATTTGTGTTCCTCACGTGTGCCCCAAAGAATGAGGTGATTTGGTAAAATGCTATGCCCAAGATTACTATCCGAGTGCCGACGGTGGGGTGGTTCAAATAGCCTCGGCTATCACCTCATTTTGTCCGGTCGTGATGGTCAAGTGGATTAAGGCGTCTTGTACATACCAGTTGCGTTGCTTCTGGGAGTATGGGTTTGAGTCACTTCTGGGGTGTGAGTTTTCAGTTGCATATTGTCCTGGGGACCATTCAGGCTTGTTCGCATTTGTGTTCCTCACGTGTGCCCCAAAGAATGAGGTGATTTGGTAAAATGCTATGCCCAAGATTACTATCCGAGTGCCGGCGGTGGGGTGGTTCAAATAGCCTCGGCTATCACCTCATTTTGTCCGGTCGTGATGGTCAAGTGGATTAAGGCGTCTTGTACATACCAGTTGCGTTGCTTCTGGGAGTATGGGTTCGAGTCACTTCTGGGGTGTGAGTTTTCAGTTATATATATATATATATATATATATATATATATATATATATATATATATATATATATATATATATATATATATATATATATATATATATATATATATATATATATATATATATATATATATATATATATATATATATATATATATATATATATATATATATAGTGTTTCCTTAGTTTGTTTCTAAGTTTCTAAGTTTGTTTCCTTAGTTTCCACTAAGGAAACAAACATAGGAATGTGCCTAAATGCCAACAGCGACTGCCCAGACAGGTACAAGAGGAGTGTTGTTAACGCATATGTCGACCGTGCTATCAGCCACAGCTCAGAATGGAAGCAAGTCGACGAAGAACTCTGTAGGGTAAGGCAGGTCCTAGTCAATAACGGCTTCTCCAATGGTTTCGTCGAAGACATCATAAGAAGGAAAGTGAAAAGCCATGCAACCTCTGAAGAGACAACTAACACAACACCTATACCCCCTATTAGACTATTTTACAGGAACTTCTTTTCCACAGCTCATAAAACGGAGGAAAGGGTCCTAAAAGATATTGTTAATAGAAACGTTATCCCTACAGACAAAAATCAGTGAATACAACTGACGATTTACTATAAAACCAGAAAAACGGCCAGCCTATTCATGAGAAACTCTCCAGACACAAAACAGAACGCTTTAAAAGAGACTAACGTCAACTATGCCTTCAAATGCCCTCTTGGGGACTGTAAGCTCCAAAAAACCCAGTATATAGGCAAGACAACAACATCTCTTTCTAGGCGTTTAACGATGCATAAGCAACAGGGCTCCATTAAGGAACATATAATCTCTTCCCACAACCAAACCATCGCCAGAGAAATCCTAGTAAACAACACAGAAATCATCGATAGACACAGCGATAGCAGGCGGCTTGACGTTTGCGAGGCACTACACATCAAGAAGTCAACACCAGCAATCAACAGCCAATTATTGCACAACTATATTCTACCCACCTCAAGACTCCGCTCCAATATAGAAGCATCAAGAAATATGGACCAATAGGCTTTCTACAAACACTTCTATTCAATATCCATTGTTTCGTGTTCTGTCTTGTGTTGATGAAATTAATACCCTATTAATACTCTTGTTCTGTCTTGTGTTGATGAAATTAATACCCTATTAATGCCACATCTTGTTCTGTCTTGTGTTAATGCCACATCACCCCTTCCACCTCACTCAAATGTAGATATAAAATCGGAGATGCGTAAGTTCTATTCAGTTGTGTATTTGTGAACTAAAGTCTTTGAAAATGTAATAAGTTTTTATTATAGTAATAGATAGTAATTACTCGGATAGTAATCTTGGGCATAGCATTTTACCAAATCACCTCATTCTTTGGGGCACACATGAGGAACACGTGAGTATGGGTTCGAGTCACTTCTGGGGTGTGAGTTTTCAGTTGCATATTGTCCTGGGGACCATTCAGGCTTGTTCGCATTTGTGTTCCTCACGTGTGCCCCAAAGAATGAGGTGATTTGGTAAAATGCTATGCCCAAGATTACTATCCGAGTGCCGGCGGTGGGGTGGTTCAAATAGCCTCGGCTATCACCTCATTTTGTCCGGTCGTGATGGTCAAGTGGATTAAGGCGTCTTGTACATACCAGTTGCGTTGCTCCTGGGAGTATGGGTTCGAGTCACTTCTGGGGTGTGAGTTTTCAGTTGCATATTGTCCTGGGGACCATTCAGGCTTGTTCGCATATATATATATATATATATATATATATATATATGTCGTACCTAATAGCCAGAACGCACTTCTCAGCCTACTATTCAAGGCCCGATTTGCCTTATAAGCCAAGTTTTCATGAATTAATGTTTTTTCGTCTACCTAACCTACCTAACCTAACCTAACCTAGCTTTTTTTGGCTACCTAACCTAACCTAACCTATAAATATAGGTTAGGTTAGGTTAGGTAGGGTTGGTTAGGTTCGGTCATATATCTACGTTAATTTTAACTCCAATAAAAAAAAATTGACCTCATACATAGAGAAAAGGGTTGCTTTATCATTTCATAAGAAAAAAATTATAGTAAATATATTAATTCAGGAAAACTTGGCTTATTAGGCAAATCGGGCCTTGAATAGTAGGCTGAGAAGTGAGTTCTGACTACTAGGTACGACATATATATATATATATATATATATATATATATATATATATATATATATATATATATATATATATATATATATATATATATATATATATATATATATATATATATATATTGTTGCAAGTCGAGCAACAAATATTATACATTGAACAACAAATGAGATTGGAAAAGCAGTATTGTCACCTCTGCTATACAGAAAAAAATAGACCCCAGACACACCTTGTGGGTAGTAATGGACCCCCATACCGACACTATGAGGGGTAGTGGACCCCATAATAACACTATGGGCGGTAGTGGACACTATACAAACACTATGGGCGGTAGTTGACTTCATAGCGACCCTGTGAGCGGTAGTGGACCCCCTGCCGACCCTGTGGGCGGCAGTGGACCCCCTACCGACTCTGTGGGCGGCAGTGGACCCCCCTATCTACCCTATGGGCGGTAGTGGACCCCTACCGACCCTGTGGACGGTAGTGGACCCCATACGAACCCTGTGGGTGGCAGTGGACTCCATACCGACCCTGTGGGTGGCAGTGGACCCCATACCGACCCTGTGGGCGGTAGTGGACCCCATACCAACCCTGTGGGTGGCAGTGGACTCCATACCGACCCTGTGGGTGGCAGTGGACCCCATACCGATCCTGTGGGCGGTAGTGAACCCCCTACCGACCCTGTGGGCGGCAGTGGACCCCCCTACCAACCCTGTGGGCGGTAGTAGACCCTTTACCGACCCTGTGGGCGGCAGTGGACCCTATATACTAGTCCTGTGGGCGATACTGGACCCTATACTCATCCTGTGGGCGGCAATGGACGCCATACACATCCAGTGGGTGTTATTTTTTTTTTGAGATACATACAAGAGTTGTTACATTCTTGTACAGCCACTTGTACGCGTAGCGTTTCGGGCAGGTCCCTGGAATACGATCCCCGCCGCGAAGAATCGTTTTTTCATCCAAGTACACATTTTACTGTTGCGTTAAACAGAGGCTACAGTTAAGGAATTGCGCCCAGTAAATCCTCCCCGGCCAGGATACGAACCCATGACATAGCGCTCGCGGAACGCCAGGCGAGTGTTTTACCACCTTACCACGGAGACTGTTTGTTATTGGACACCATACTTATTCTGTGGGTGGTTGGAGCCCCATACCCATCCTGTGGGTGATAGTGGACGCCATACTCATCCTGTGGGTGGTATTGGACCCCATACCCATCCTGTGGGTGGTTGTGAGCCCCATACCCATCCTGTGGGTGGTTGTGAGCCCCATACCCATCCTGTCGGTGGTATTGGACGCCATACACATCCAGTGGATGGTATTGGACCCCATACCCTGCCTGTGGGTGGAAGTGACCCCCATACCCATCCTGCGGGTGGTATTGGACCCCTTACCCACCTAACAGGTGGTAGTGGACCCTATACCCATCCTATATTTGGTATCTTCTTCTTCTTGTTGATAGTAGGTGCAGTTTGCATGAAGGGTTTGTCCTCCCGATGACTGCACCAGTACTGATGTTGTTGGACGCGTTTATGTTGAAGATGATCGGAGCTACCAAGGTGCTTGTTGCTTTGTGCTGTAGATAGAGGAAAGGTGATTAAAACAGAGGTGTGTGTTAGAGGGAGACTTGCCGCACCGTAGGGCGGTGTGTTGTGTTTATGGCGTCAGCTGATCCTTGGTGTTGCGACGAGGTAGTTGATTTCTGTGTTTAGCTGTTGGTGGCGCCAGGTATAAATGTGGCGCGGGTCAGATGTGACCCAATTTGTTGGTCGATTGGAGATATTTAGCCTTTGCTTTGACTATTTGGTATTTTTCTTGTGACGAGTGGTCACCGCCTCCTAATATATGCTCGATGGTGAAGGGTATTTTAAGTGCGATAAAGACTTGTTTGAAATTTACTCTGGCACTATAATGTCGGAAGCAGTGCAGGAGATAGTGTTCGACTGTTTCAGGCACCTAACAGTGAGTACAGAGTTCGTTGATGTCTGTTCTGTACTTAGAGCTGTGTGCTGCTAGTTTGGTGTGTCCCAGCCTTAATCTGGTCATCGTTACATCAATTTCTCTGCTTTTATATCGGACATGTTTCCAAGTTTCCCATTTCTTTTTAATGGACCCATAGTGCAAAGGTGAGCATAACGTTTTCCAGTTTGTTGCAAAATCCTGGGAGATGGTATCTTTGAAGGCTCCTTTACGTGCAACATGGGGAATTGGATGACGGGTGAGGTGAGGCGTGTCGTGCATTGCTTTGGCTAGTTGGTCTACAAGTTCATTATGGAGAATACCACAATGTGCTGGGACCCATTGGATAGAGGTGTCATAACCGTTTAATTGATGTTTGTGAAGAAGTTGAAGGCATGGGTAGACAATCTCCTTGCATGTTTTCGAAGAGTACGAAATTGCTTGAATCGCGCTCTTGGAGTCACTACAGATTGTATATATCCCAACTGGTAATATTGTGATGATTTGGAGAGCTTGATACAAGGCATATAATTCCGCTGTGAAAATAGATAGTTGGTTTGGTAACCGCCATCCCTGCTTGAGATGGTATTCCGGTATCCATACAGCGCAAGTGACCGAGGGTACGTTGTTCATGAAGATGCGAGACCCATCTGTGTAAATCTCTGTGGTATTTGGGTAGCAATTTTTCATTGTTGAGACAAAGACTGAGGCTATGGCTGAGTTTGGTGCAGATTTTGGAATGTTGTCTTCGAGTTGTATTGCTGTATTAGGAGTTGTATAAAGCCAAGGTGGAATGGGGGGAACAGGAGGTTGGGTTTCACAGTTTTGGAGTAGGGAGAGGTCTATATTGAGGTTATTTGTAGCCCGTGTGAGGAAAGGTTGCGAGTGAATGGTTGGGGAGCGGGGGTTATATGGGTTAACTGTTGGGTTAATTTTTGATCTGTATGGGTGTGTCTGGTGAGCAGTGGTGCAGAGTGACAGATAGTTGGCACTCATAATGTCTCGTCTGGTGGCTAGGCTTGTGAGGCATGTTTCCCCGTAAAGTCCGAGGATTGGAGTTGAACGCATTGCGCCACATATAAGTCGCATGGCATTATTTTGTATGACCTCGAGGCTCTGTAGGTTAGTGGGCGCCGCCGACGCATATGCTTGGCAACAATAGTCTAGTTGGCTGCGAATGTAGGTTGTATAGAAACGGAGCAAGATTTTATGGTGTGCTCCCCAGGTGGTGCCAGTGAGGGCTTTAAGTATGGCGAGTCGGGGTTGTGTCGTTTGTTTAAGGTGTTGAATGTGTACTTTCCAGGTAAGTAAGGGGGAGTCTAAGCGCATGCCAAGATATTTATGTTCTCGTACGTGTTGGATGGGAGTGTTGTGTATTGTGAGGGTGGGTAGATGAAGTAGTCTTTTTTTAGTGAAAATCTGATAGCAGGTTTTGGTAGTACTGACTTGAAGGCCCCATTGTTGTGTCCAATCTATGAGGTGGTCAAGTGCTGTTTGCATTGTAGAGACTGTATTTGGTAGGGCATTGTCTGAATAATACAATGTTAAGTCGTCGGCGTACGCCGAGAGGTGAACAGGATGGGTGTTAGGCAAATCTGCTAAGAATGCGGCAAATAGGGTTGGGCTTAGTATGGAGCCTTGTGGAACACCTGTTTGTATTGGGATGCCATCAGAAAACTCGCCTTGTATAAAGACTTTGGAGGTCCTGTTTGTGAGATAGGACTGTAACCATAAAAGTCATCTTCCCTGTACGCCTAAACGTGCAAGCTTTGTGAGGAGGCAAGTATGAGGAATGCTATCAAAAGCTCCTTTGAGGTCTAGGTAGACAACAAGACAATAATTACTGCTTCTGAGAGAGGTGCGGATTTCATGTTCAAGGCAGAGTATTTGATCTAGCGTGGAGCATTGCGGTCGAAATCCAGCTTGGAGTGACGCTATAATATTGTTATACTCTAGGTACCATTGGAGGCGAGTATGTACTAGCCTTTCCATGACTTTACTGAGGCATGATAGTAGGGAGATAGGTCTGTATGACGCAGGTTGGGATGGGTCTTTTCCTGGTTTAAGGAACGGAAGAATAATACTGGTCTGCCATTGTGAAGGAATATTTCCGTGAGTCCAGCATAGATTGTAGCAGTTTAGAAGAGTGCTGTGTGCAGTCGGTGGAAGATATTTGATGAGCTCATATGGAATTCCATCCTCTCCAGGTGCCTTGCCAAGAGGTAGGCGGTTTAAGGCCAATCGTAGCTCGCTTAAGGCGTACACGTTGTCGACGCCGAGCATGGGCAGCGGTATGGCACGGTCAATTTCTTGTCTGAGGGAGAGTTCTTGGGCATGAAGGAAGGGTGTTGAGAGGGTAACTTTAAGGCATTCAGCGAGAACACTTGCACGCTCCTGAGGTGTTTGACAGAGTGAACCGTTGATCATCAGGGAAAACAAAGGGAATGTTGGGCGACCTTTAATGCTGTTAAAAGTAGCCCAGACTTTTGAGTGCGACGTTGTGGGTGTGAGGCTATCACAGAATGTTGCCCATGATGCTCGTTTTGCTGATAGTATGATTTTTTTGGCCGCTGCTGTATCCCGCCGGAGATTGACCCAGTTCTGTAGGGAGGATTGACGTCTTTGTTTTTGAATGGCTCGTCGGCGTAAAGCGACTGTTCGTGCACATTCCGCGTTCCACCACGGTTTAAGTGGTTTGTTGGACCTATGTCCTGAAGTTTTCTTAAGCATTTGGGTGGCTGCAGAATTTATGGCCGAGGTGATTGTGGACAGGCGCTTGTTAGGGTCTACTTCGTCTGTGTCTGGGAGGCGGACAATATCAGCCCATTTTTTCTTGTCTAGGTACTTAATGTTCCACTTGGGAAGCGTAAGCGGGTGGGTTGGTGGGTGAAAGTTAGTACATTTTATTATGAGGGGTTTGTGGTCACTACCAATATCTGGTCCTGTATGAAACTGTAGTTCATGTTGAAAGCGTGCAGAGCCAAAGCAGATGTCCAGTGAGGCTTCATAATTGGTTCTGTAGTTAAAGTAGGTTGCAAGGTAGGGCGGCGAAAGAAGAGTATATGGTGTAGTGTCTAAGTAGTTGTACAAATCGGTGCCTGCAGTATTTTGGGTACCTCTACTCCATGTGGGGTGGTTAGCATTGAGATCACCTGTAACAATGATCGGGTGTCGTAATTGGTTAAGATAAAATTCCAGTTCATTTGAGTTTATGGTGCCTCCAGGGTTGTATATACCCAGAAAGGATATGTGTGTACCATTATAAGGTATTAGGCATGCTAGAACTTCTAATTTACCGTTCACAAAATACGTTAGTGTTACAGGTTTACATGTCATATTACTTCGTGTTAGAAGGAAAATACCACCCCCCATACGGTTGGGTCTGTCCAGTCTCTGCATCTGAAAGTTTTTAAATACGGGATTTTGTTTGGGAGCGAGCCAGGATTCGGTGATGAATGCTAAGTCCGGTTTGGATGAGTAGAGGAATTGTTTAAGTTCTGTGAGGGATGTTTTGATGCTTTTTGCGTTCCAAGTCATGAAGGTTAGGGGAGCCATTTAGGATGTTTGGGTTGTGGATGTGTCTGTTTTCTTTGGTGCGCTCATAGTGGTACGAGTTGGATACCTAGATGTGGATGGGGGCTGTGTCTTACTCTTGGTACTGGTGGTTGGGGTTTGTGGCACGTCAGCCTGGGGAGTGGTTTTGGTGAGGCGCGCTAAGGAGGTAATTAGGAGTTTTTCCATCATCTGATCAAACAATGTGTGTCTGGCATTGGTAGCTTTATTTGGGCGGATGTCAGTTTCCGTAGCCGTTGATGGGGGGTCTGTTGGGTCAGCCTCAGGGGTGGGTTGTGGTACTTGGGCAAAAAATTTTGTTAGGAGTCGGTCCAGGGTCTTTTCCAGTGCATTTTCGATGCGAGTGACGATCGTTTCAATAAGATCATTTTCGAGGCGAGTGACGAGAGTTTCAACTAAATCAGGATTCAGTTGCGCGTTTTGTGAGAGATGGTTGGACCCTGGGGTTGCGGGATTGTCGGAGACAGGGATATCCGGTACAAGCGAAGGTTGTGGTTGAGTGTGAGGTAGAGGTTGGTGATGGGCTGAGGAAGGTTTTTTTAATGCACTGCTGTATAGCAGGTTGGTGGTAGCATTTTCGCTGCTGCTGCTACGTAAGAAGGACATTGTTTAAATGTGATGTCATGCTCGCCACCACAGTTTGAGCAGGTGAGTGTATCCGATGCACAGGTTTGTGTGTAGTGGGAACCAGAGCATTTCCCACATTTGATATCTTTAGTGCAGCCCTTCGAGGTATGGTTAAAACCCTTGCAATTAAAACATTGGGTGGGGACGCGGAACATACACCTCTAGTTTGTGGAGGAAGCCGTTTAACCAAATCCTATCAGGGGGAACGTAGTCCAGAAAAGTAAGCAGGGCGGTGCCTGTATCACTCAGTTCTCCGTTCGTGCGTCGCATAAATTTTTTTATTTCATAGAGTGGGATGCCATTTGTGTCGAGTGGTGCCTTAATGTCTTCTGCGCTGATGTCTACAACATGCCGGATTACATATTTCACTAATCTGTCTCCTAGTGGTTTATAGCACCTAACTTTGTAACCACTGATGTCAGTAATCTTTGAAATCTCCAGTTCCGCGCTGTGTTTGTGATCCACTGCAATCAGGTTCTTTAGTTTGTTTGGTCTGATATCGTGCACGTCGATTCCGAATTTGTGGGGAATGGCATTATATAGGATGCTTTGTGCCCTACTATTTCGGAAAATATTCTCATTTTCGCCCTCAAAAGCAATGATAAAGGTTTGTAACTCAGAAGAGCTTGGCCTACCTTGGTTGAGCGGTGGGTGTGGATATTGAGGCCGCGTGGCGTCGGCCTCATTTCTGTTTACCTCTGATAAATGGCGGCGCTTTGCCTCCAGTCTGTTTGCCTTACTATGGTGTTTGCTGTCTATGAATTCTCCTTCGGGCTACTCTTCTATGACCGGGTGACGTTCAGGATTCAATTTTGTGGTATGCGGTAGTGGTTTTCCAACATCTTCTAAGGTATCGTCGATGGTTGTACGAGAGACGCCATGTGCGCCTCCAGCCGCCGCCATGACACCGGCCACCTCCGCGGGAGCTCACTCAAAACACACCCAAACACGACCGCGTCCAACACGCAACTCCCACAATATTTGGTATAGTAGACACCATACCATCCTGTTTGCAGTAGTTTACCCCATAAACATTCCAACATAACATCGTTTTCTGTTAGCATTCCTACAAGACATTCTTTAAAGATTTTTAAAACGCAAACTATGGTATATAATATTGATTGGTGAAGCACTGTTATTCTATGTAATAATTTATAGTGCTTATTATAATTTACTAAGAACAACTAATATTTCTCAAAACAAAACTACGAGCCTTCAATAGGATGTAGTTGGTTTGTAATATTCTAAGAGCATGGACAATAGTAGGTAAATTTCACAACCCATGTGGGACCTGAAAACTACAATTTTCATTATAATTGAACCAATCACGACTATTCTGCTATCTACGTTGATGGACGGCTACTGTGAGACGTAAATTGGTACGTGAGGAAGAGTTTGGGCCTTGGTAAAAAAGGTAACTGGAAATATATCACATATATACTAAATCACATTCAACATATTGACTTTAAGCATTAAGTCATATATGTGCTGTCTTGTGTGAGAACGGGTTGACAACAGGGTTCCATCAAGGAGCATATAACCTCCTCACACAACCAGACCATCACCAGAGAAATCTTAACAAGCAACACACAAATTATCGCTAGATATAGCAACAGCAGGAGGCTCAACATCAGGCCCTACGCATCAAAAAGTCAACACCAACATTCAACAGCCAATTAACACATAATTAAATTCTACCCACTTCTAGACCCCGAACCAACACAGAACGAAGAAGAGAAAATACGCAATAAATCGCGTTCTATGTAAAATTATCTTTAACCTATGATTATCCATTGGTTTATGTACTCATCCATTGGTTTATCTCCTCACCTAAAAACAAATATAAATATGAAACGGAGTACACACACACAATGTTTGTGTGTTTCAATGTTTGCTGACGACGCCAAAATTATGAGAAGGATTAAGACAGAGGAGGACAGCTTGAGGCTTCAAGAAGACCTGGACAAGCTGCAGGAATGGTCGAACAAATGGCTGTTAAAGTTTAACCCAACCAAATGTAATGTAATGAAAATAGGGGTAGGAAGCAGGAGACCAGATACAAGGCATCATTTGGGAGATGAAATACTTCAAGAGTCAGAGAGAGAGAAAGAACTGGGGGCTGATATCACGCCAGACCTGTCCCCTGAAGCTCATATCAAGAGGATAACATCAGCAGCATATGCCAGGTTGGCTAACATAAGAACAACCTTTAGAAACTTGTGTAAGGAATCATTCAGAACATTATATACCACATATGTCAGACCAATACTGGAGTATGCGGCTCCAGCATGGAGTCCATAACTAGTCAAGCATAAGACTAAACTGGAAAAGGTTCAAAGGTTTGCCACCAGACTAGTACCCGAGCTGAGAGGTATGAGCTACGAGGAAAGACTACGGGAATTAAACCTCACTTCGTTGGAAGAGAGAAGAGTTAGGGGAGACATGATCACCACATTCAAGATTCTCAAGGGAATCGACAGGGTTGATAAAGACAGGCTATTTAATACAAGGGACACACGCACTAGGGGACACAGGTGGAAACTGAGTGCCCAAATGAGACACAGAGATATTAGAAAGAACGTTTTTAGTGTCAGAGTGGTTGACAAATGGAATGCATTAGGAAGTGATGTGGTGGAGGCTGACTCCATACACAGTTTCAAGTGTAGATATGATAGAGCCCAATAGGCTCAGGAACCAGTACACCTGTTGATTGACGGTTGAGAGGCGGGACCAAAGAGCCAGAGCTCAACCACATTCTATGCTATCACCTCATAAAATGCTACGCCCAAGATTACCATCCGAGTGCCGGTGGGGAAGTGGTTCAAATAGCTTCGGCTATCACTTCCTTTTGTCCGGTCATGATGGTGAAGTGGATTAAGGCGTCCTGTAGTTACCAGTTGCGTTGCTCCTGGGAGTATGGGTTCGAGTCACTTCTGGGGTGTGAGTTTTCAGTTGCATATAGTCCTGGGGATCATTCAGGCTTGTTCGCATATATAAATATATATATATACATATATATATATAAATATATAAATATATATATATATATATATATATATATATATATATATAAATATATAAATATATATATATATATATATATATATATATATATATATATATATATATATATATATATATATATATATATATATATATATATATATATATATATTGGTGTATACTGGCAACAGGTTTTCTTTTAAACATGTCTTATTGAATTTGACCGCACATTCTGTATTTACTATCTTCTGATTTAGGGCTTCTATACCTCTAACTATTTTCTTAGCATCAGGGCTTAGCTAAAGGAGGAGTTCTCCAAAACTCATTTTCGTAATTTCAAGGTGAAGAAAAGAAGTGAATTACTATAGAATGTATTACACTTATTTATATAATTTGCACAACGTTTTGAACCTCCATGGTTCATTCTTAAGTGAAAAGATTTTTCAGAACTGGTTGATTTATACCCGCACTTTCTCAGGTGATAAGACAATAAAGGGGAAAACATGGGGGATACATAAGGGATAAATGGGGGGTGAAACATAAGAACATAAGAATAGAGGTAACTGCGGAAGGCCTATTGGCCCATACGAGGCAGCTCCTATCTACATACAAAGATTAATCAGGTGTAATTGGCCTGTTATGTTGAACAGTGTCTTCTGTGTTGGCATCGTTATGTTCTGGTCTTGTCCTTTATAATCACGTCCCTAAAGCGAAACCAAAAATTATTAACTCATTGGTGGTACCTTATGCGAGTGGACTTGAAAAATTGTCTCTGATTTTTAAGAAACTTAATATAGATTTGGTGTTCACTAATAGTACGATCAAATCCAATTTAATAAAAAACTCCCCTGATACAGCAGGTTGTGTGTATTCGATTCCCTGCAATGATTGTGATTCTGTGTACCTTGGACAAACAGGAAAGTCCTTACAATTGCGGTTGTCACAACATGCTTATAGTATTAGAACTGCCCAAACGTCTAATGCATTATGTCTACATACGAGTTTATGCGATCACAATATTAACTGGAATGGGGCAAAAAGCATTGCCAATTGTGGGGATTTCGTGGAACGGAATTTGATTGAGTCTGCTCTAATCAGTCAGTGTCCAAATCTTCTTAATGTTAGTACTGGAATGTACAAACTTGATCCATTTTTAAGTTATAATATTGCACAACAGTTTAAGAAACAACTCTGATAGAGAGGCTTACAATGTCTCATTATAATTGTATATTCATATAAGAACATAAGAACATAAGAACAAAGGTAACTGCAGAAGGCCTATTGGCCCATACGAGGCAGCTCCTATTCTATAACCACCCAATCCCACTCATATACTTGTCCAACCCGTGCTTGAAACAATCGAGGGACCCCACCTCCACAATGTTACGCGGCAATTGGTTCCACAAATCAACAACCCTGTTACTGAACCAGTATTTACCCAAGTCTTTCCTAAATCTAAACTTATCCAATTTATACCCATTGTTTCGTGTTCTGTCCTGCGTTGATACTTTTAATACCCTATTAATATCCCCCCGGTTATGTCCATTCATCCACTTGTAAACCTCTATCATGTCACCCCTAACTCTTCGCCTTTCCAGTGAATGCAACTTAAGCTTTGTTAATCTTTCTTCATATGAAAGATTTCTAATTTGGGGAATTAACTTAGTCATCCTACGCTGGACACGTTCAAGTGAATTTATATCCATTCTATAATATGGCGACCAAAACTGAACTGCATAATCTAAATGGGGCCTAACTAGAGCAAGATATAGCTTGAGAACCACACCAGGTGTCTTGTTACTAACGCTGCGATTAATAAATCCAAGTGTCCGATTTGCCTTATTACGAACATTTATGCATTGATCCTTTTGTTTTAAATTCTTACTAATCATAACTCCCAGATCCCTTTCGCAATCCGACTTCGCAATCACAACACCATCTAGCTCGTATCTTGTAACTCTATCATCATTACCTAACCTCAGAACTTTACATTTATCAGCATTAAACTGCATCTGCCAATCCTTTGACCATTTCAAAACCCTATCTAGATCAACTTGAAGTGATAGTGAGTCCTCCTCCGAATTAATTTCCCTACCGATCTTCGTATCATCGGCAAATTTGCAAATGTTGCTACTCAAACCTGAATCTAAATCATTTATATATATTATAAACAACAGAGGTCCCAGGACAGAGCCTTGAGGCACTCCACTTACAACATTTTCCCACTCTGACTTGATTCCATTTATACTAACTCTCTGTTTCCTTTGGTATAGCCATGCCCTAATCCAGCTTAATATAGCACCCCCAATTCCATGAGACTCTATCTTTTTAATCAGTCTTTCATGTGGCACTGTATCAAAAGCTTTGCTGAAGTCAAGGTATACAACATCGCAATCCTTACCACTGTCAACTGCCTCAACAATGCTAGAATAAAAAGATAACAAATTTGTTAAACATGAACGGCCATTTATAAAACCATGTTGCGACTCAATTATTAATTTATGTTTTTCAAGATGAAGACGAATTTTATTTGCTATTATAGATTCGAGTAACTTTCCCACAATAGACGTTAGGCTAATTGGTCGATAGTTAGACGCAAGTGATCTATCTCCTTTCTTAAAAACTGGTATCACATTAGCAACTTTCCAAAACTCTGGCACTCTGCCTGACTCTATTGATTTATTAAATATGGTTGACAGTGGGTCACAAAGCTCCTCTTGGCATTCTTTAAGCACCCTGGCAAACACTTCATCCGGCCCTGGGGATTTGTTTGGTTTGAGTTTTACTATTTGTTTAAGAACATCCTCCCTGGTAACTGTTAAACTCGTCAACCTGTCCTCGTCCCCACCCACATAGACTTGTTCGGCTGAAGGCATATTGTTAAGTTCCTCTTTAGTAAATACAGATACAAAATATTTATTAAAAATACTACTCATCTCTTCATCACTATCTGTTATTTGACCTGTCTCAGTTTTTAATGGACCTATCCTTTCCCTAGTCTTAGTACGATATAACTGAAAAAACCCTTTAGGATTTGTCTTTGCTTGCCCTGCTATGCGAACTTCATAGTTTCTTTTTGCTTTCCTTATCTCTTTTTTAACATTTCTAACCAGTTGTACGAATTCCTGTTCTAAAGTGACCTCCCCATTTTTAATCCTTTTGTACCAAGCTCTCTTTTTACCTATAAGGTTCTTCAAATTCTTTGTTATCCACTTTGGGTCATTAGTATTCGATCTATTCAATTTGTATGGTATACTACGTTCCTGTGCTTTGTTTAGAATATTCTTAAATAAGTTATATATTGAATCCACATCGAAATCCCCATTTAAGTCACCTATCGCTGGGTTCATGTCTCGCTCCAAGACCGGCCCACACCCCATACCCAAGACTTTCCAATCAATTTGACCCAAAAAATTTCTTAGGTATATTGTGTGTTCATGAGGCTTTTCTTTAATCTTTCATCCTTATTCTCTGACCGCTTAATCCTCTTTGACCATTCTAAGCTAAGCTATACCTGTTTTTGGTTAATTACACCTGACCAACCCTTGGGATAGGGTGGTCAGGTGTCGGCCTATATATCTTCCCCCCTTCTCCCTTCTCCTTAGTCAGTCTGGTGTTGACAAAGGCTTTAACAAAGCCGAAACGTTCACCTCATTTCATATTTCTCTGTGGATTTTCCGCATATATATATATATATATATATATATATATATATATATATATATATATATATATATATATATATATATATATATATATATATATATGCGGAAATAAGATATAAGATCATTTTCGAGGCGAGTGACGAGAGTTTCAACTAAATCAGGATTCAGTTGCGCGTTTTGTGAGAGATGGTTGGACCCTGGGGTTGCGGGATTGTCGGAGACAGGGATATCCGGTACAAGCGAAGGTTGTGGTTGAGTGTGAGGTAGAGGTTGGTGATGGGCTGAGGAAGGTTTTTTTAATGCACTGCTGTATAGCAGGTTGGTGGTAGCATTTTCGCTGCTGCTGCTACGTAAGAAGGACATTGTTTAAATGTGATGTCATGCTCGCCACCACAGTTTGAGCAGGTGAGTGTATCCGATGCACAGGTTTGTGTGTAGTGGGAACCAGAGCATTTCCCACATTTGATATCTTTAGTGCAGCCCTTCGAGGTATGGTTAAAACCCTTGCAATTAAAACATTGGGTGGGGACGCGGAACATACACCTCTAGTTTGTGGAGGAAGCCGTTTAACCAAATCCTATCAGGGGGAACGTAGTCCAGAAAAGTAAGCAGGGCGGTGCCTGTATCACTCAGTTCTCCGTTCGTGCGTCGCATAAATTTTTTTATTTCATAGAGTGGGATGCCATTTGTGTCGAGTGGTGCCTTAATGTCTTCTGCGCTGATGTCTACAACATGCCGGATTACATATTTCACTAATCTGTCTCCTAGTGGTTTATAGCACCTAACTTTGTAACCACTGATGTCAGTAATCTTTGAAATCTCCAGTTCCGCGCTGTGTTTGTGATCCACTGCAATCAGGTTCTTTAGTTTGTTTGGTCTGATATCGTGCACGTCGATTCCGAATTTGTGGGGAATGGCATTATATAGGATGCTTTGTGCCCTACTATTTCGGAAAATATTCTCATTTTCGCCCTCAAAAGCAATGATAAAGGTTTGTAACTCAGAAGAGCTTGGCCTACCTTGGTTGAGCGGTGGGTGTGGATATTGAGGCCGCGTGGCGTCGGCCTCATTTCTGTTTACCTCTGATAAATGGCGGCGCTTTGCCTCCAGTCTGTTTGCCTTACTATGGTGTTTGCTGTCTATGAATTCTCCTTCGGGCTACTCTTCTATGACCGGGTGACGTTCAGGATTCAATTTTGTGGTATGCGGTAGTGGTTTTCCAACATCTTCTAAGGTATCGTCGATGGTTGTACGAGAGACGCCATGTGCGCCTCCAGCCGCCGCCATGACACCGGCCACCTCCGCGGGAGCTCACTCAAAACACACCCAAACACGACCGCGTCCAACACGCAACTCCCACAATATTTGGTATAGTAGACACCATACCATCCTGTTTGCAGTAGTTTACCCCATAAACATTCCAACATAACATCGTTTTCTGTTAGCATTCCTACAAGACATTCTTTAAAGATTTTTAAAACGCAAACTATGGTATATAATATTGATTGGTGAAGCACTGTTATTCTATGTAATAATTTATAGTGCTTATTATAATTTACTAAGAACAACTAATATTTCTCAAAACAAAACTACGAGCCTTCAATAGGATGTAGTTGGTTTGTAATATTCTAAGAGCATGGACAATAGTAGGTAAATTTCACAACCCATGTGGGACCTGAAAACTACAATTTTCATTATAATTGAACCAATCACGACTATTCTGCTATCTACGTTGATGGACGGCTACTGTGAGACGTAAATTGGTACGTGAGGAAGAGTTTGGGCCTTGGTAAAAAAGGTAACTGGAAATATATCACATATATACTAAATCACATTCAACATATTGACTTTAAGCATTAAGTCATATATGTGCTGTCTTGTGTGAGAACGGGTTGACAACAGGGTTCCATCAAGGAGCATATAACCTCCTCACACAACCAGACCATCACCAGAGAAATCTTAACAAGCAACACACAAATTATCGCTAGATATAGCAACAGCAGGAGGCTCAACATCAGGCCCTACGCATCAAAAAGTCAACACCAACATTCAACAGCCAATTAACACATAATTAAATTCTACCCACTTCTAGACCCCGAACCAACACAGAACGAAGAAGAGAAAATACGCAATAAATCGCGTTCTATGTAAAATTATCTTTAACCTATGATTATCCATTGGTTTATGTACTCATCCATTGGTTTATCTCCTCACCTAAAAACAAATATAAATATGAAACGGAGTACACACACACAATGTTTGTGTGTTTCAATGTTTGCTGACGACGCCAAAATTATGAGAAGGATTAAGACAGAGGAGGACAGCTTGAGGCTTCAAGAAGACCTGGACAAGCTGCAGGAATGGTCGAACAAATGGCTGTTAAAGTTTAACCCAACCAAATGTAATGTAATGAAAATAGGGGTAGGAAGCAGGAGACCAGATACAAGGCATCATTTGGGAGATGAAATACTTCAAGAGTCAGAGAGAGAGAAAGAACTGGGGGCTGATATCACGCCAGACCTGTCCCCTGAAGCTCATATCAAGAGGATAACATCAGCAGCATATGCCAGGTTGGCTAACATAAGAACAACCTTTAGAAACTTGTGTAAGGAATCATTCAGAACATTATATACCACATATGTCAGACCAATACTGGAGTATGCGGCTCCAGCATGGAGTCCATAACTAGTCAAGCATAAGACTAAACTGGAAAAGGTTCAAAGGTTTGCCACCAGACTAGTACCCGAGCTGAGAGGTATGAGCTACGAGGAAAGACTACGGGAATTAAACCTCACTTCGTTGGAAGAGAGAAGAGTTAGGGGAGACATGATCACCACATTCAAGATTCTCAAGGGAATCGACAGGGTTGATAAAGACAGGCTATTTAATACAAGGGACACACGCACTAGGGGACACAGGTGGAAACTGAGTGCCCAAATGAGACACAGAGATATTAGAAAGAACGTTTTTAGTGTCAGAGTGGTTGACAAATGGAATGCATTAGGAAGTGATGTGGTGGAGGCTGACTCCATACACAGTTTCAAGTGTAGATATGATAGAGCCCAATAGGCTCAGGAACCAGTACACCTGTTGATTGACGGTTGAGAGGCGGGACCAAAGAGCCAGAGCTCAACCACATTCTATGCTATCACCTCATAAAATGCTACGCCCAAGATTACCATCCGAGTGCCGGTGGGGAAGTGGTTCAAATAGCTTCGGCTATCACTTCCTTTTGTCCGGTCATGATGGTGAAGTGGATTAAGGCGTCCTGTAGTTACCAGTTGCGTTGCTCCTGGGAGTATGGGTTCGAGTCACTTCTGGGGTGTGAGTTTTCAGTTGCATATAGTCCTGGGGATCATTCAGGCTTGTTCGCATATATAAATATATATATATACATATATATATATAAATATATAAATATATATATATATATATATATATATATATATATATATATAAATATATAAATATATATATATATATATATATATATATATATATATATATATATATATATATATATATATATATATATATATATATATATATATATATATATATATATATTGGTGTATACTGGCAACAGGTTTTCTTTTAAACATGTCTTATTGAATTTGACCGCACATTCTGTATTTACTATCTTCTGATTTAGGGCTTCTATACCTCTAACTATTTTCTTAGCATCAGGGCTTAGCTAAAGGAGGAGTTCTCCAAAACTCATTTTCGTAATTTCAAGGTGAAGAAAAGAAGTGAATTACTATAGAATGTATTACACTTATTTATATAATTTGCACAACGTTTTGAACCTCCATGGTTCATTCTTAAGTGAAAAGATTTTTCAGAACTGGTTGATTTATACCCGCACTTTCTCAGGTGATAAGACAATAAAGGGGAAAACATGGGGGATACATAAGGGATAAATGGGGGGTGAAACATAAGAACATAAGAATAGAGGTAACTGCGGAAGGCCTATTGGCCCATACGAGGCAGCTCCTATCTACATACAAAGATTAATCAGGTGTAATTGGCCTGTTATGTTGAACAGTGTCTTCTGTGTTGGCATCGTTATGTTCTGGTCTTGTCCTTTATAATCACGTCCCTAAAGCGAAACCAAAAATTATTAACTCATTGGTGGTACCTTATGCGAGTGGACTTGAAAAATTGTCTCTGATTTTTAAGAAACTTAATATAGATTTGGTGTTCACTAATAGTACGATCAAATCCAATTTAATAAAAAACTCCCCTGATACAGCAGGTTGTGTGTATTCGATTCCCTGCAATGATTGTGATTCTGTGTACCTTGGACAAACAGGAAAGTCCTTACAATTGCGGTTGTCACAACATGCTTATAGTATTAGAACTGCCCAAACGTCTAATGCATTATGTCTACATACGAGTTTATGCGATCACAATATTAACTGGAATGGGGCAAAAAGCATTGCCAATTGTGGGGATTTCGTGGAACGGAATTTGATTGAGTCTGCTCTAATCAGTCAGTGTCCAAATCTTCTTAATGTTAGTACTGGAATGTACAAACTTGATCCATTTTTAAGTTATAATATTGCACAACAGTTTAAGAAACAACTCTGATAGAGAGGCTTACAATGTCTCATTATAATTGTATATTCATATAAGAACATAAGAACAAAGGTAACTGCAGAAGGCCTATTGGCCCATACGAGGCAGCTCCTATTCTATAACCACCCAATCCCACTCATATACTTGTCCAACCCGTGCTTGAAACAATCGAGGGACCCCACCTCCACAATGTTACGCGGCAATTGGTTCCACAAATCAACAACCCTGTTACTGAACCAGTATTTACCCAAGTCTTTCCTAAATCTAAACTTATCCAATTTATACCCATTGTTTCGTGTTCTGTCCTGCGTTGATACTTTTAATACCCTATTAATATCCCCCCGGTTATGTCCATTCATCCACTTGTAAACCTCTATCATGTCACCCCTAACTCTTCGCCTTTCCAGTGAATGCAACTTAAGCTTTGTTAATCTTTCTTCATATGAAAGATTTCTAATTTGGGGAATTAACTTAGTCATCCTACGCTGGACACGTTCAAGTGAATTTATATCCATTCTATAATATGGCGACCAAAACTGAACTGCATAATCTAAATGGGGCCTAACTAGAGCAAGATATAGCTTGAGAACCACACCAGGTGTCTTGTTACTAACGCTGCGATTAATAAATCCAAGTGTCCGATTTGCCTTATTACGAACATTTATGCATTGATCCTTTTGTTTTAAATTCTTACTAATCATAACTCCCAGATCCCTTTCGCAATCCGACTTCGCAATCACAACACCATCTAGCTCGTATCTTGTAACTCTATCATCATTACCTAACCTCAGAACTTTACATTTATCAGCATTAAACTGCATCTGCCAATCCTTTGACCATTTCAAAACCCTATCTAGATCAACTTGAAGTGATAGTGAGTCCTCCTCCGAATTAATTTCCCTACCGATCTTCGTATCATCGGCAAATTTGCAAATGTTGCTACTCAAACCTGAATCTAAATCATTTATATATATTATAAACAACAGAGGTCCCAGGACAGAGCCTTGAGGCACTCCACTTACAACATTTTCCCACTCTGACTTGATTCCATTTATACTAACTCTCTGTTTCCTTTGGTATAGCCATGCCCTAATCCAGCTTAATATAGCACCCCCAATTCCATGAGACTCTATCTTTTTAATCAGTCTTTCATGTGGCACTGTATCAAAAGCTTTGCTGAAGTCAAGGTATACAACATCGCAATCCTTACCACTGTCAACTGCCTCAACAATGCTAGAATAAAAAGATAACAAATTTGTTAAACATGAACGGCCATTTATAAAACCATGTTGCGACTCAATTATTAATTTATGTTTTTCAAGATGAAGACGAATTTTATTTGCTATTATAGATTCGAGTAACTTTCCCACAATAGACGTTAGGCTAATTGGTCGATAGTTAGACGCAAGTGATCTATCTCCTTTCTTAAAAACTGGTATCACATTAGCAACTTTCCAAAACTCTGGCACTCTGCCTGACTCTATTGATTTATTAAATATGGTTGACAGTGGGTCACAAAGCTCCTCTTGGCATTCTTTAAGCACCCTGGCAAACACTTCATCCGGCCCTGGGGATTTGTTTGGTTTGAGTTTTACTATTTGTTTAAGAACATCCTCCCTGGTAACTGTTAAACTCGTCAACCTGTCCTCGTCCCCACCCACATAGACTTGTTCGGCTGAAGGCATATTGTTAAGTTCCTCTTTAGTAAATACAGATACAAAATATTTATTAAAAATACTACTCATCTCTTCATCACTATCTGTTATTTGACCTGTCTCAGTTTTTAATGGACCTATCCTTTCCCTAGTCTTAGTACGATATAACTGAAAAAACCCTTTAGGATTTGTCTTTGCTTGCCCTGCTATGCGAACTTCATAGTTTCTTTTTGCTTTCCTTATCTCTTTTTTAACATTTCTAACCAGTTGTACGAATTCCTGTTCTAAAGTGACCTCCCCATTTTTAATCCTTTTGTACCAAGCTCTCTTTTTACCTATAAGGTTCTTCAAATTCTTTGTTATCCACTTTGGGTCATTAGTATTCGATCTATTCAATTTGTATGGTATACTACGTTCCTGTGCTTTGTTTAGAATATTCTTAAATAAGTTATATATTGAATCCACATCGAAATCCCCATTTAAGTCACCTATCGCTGGGTTCATGTCTCGCTCCAAGACCGGCCCACACCCCATACCCAAGACTTTCCAATCAATTTGACCCAAAAAATTTCTTAGGTATATTGTGTGTTCATGAGGCTTTTCTTTAATCTTTCATCCTTATTCTCTGACCGCTTAATCCTCTTTGACCATTCTAAGCTAAGCTATACCTGTTTTTGGTTAATTACACCTGACCAACCCTTGGGATAGGGTGGTCAGGTGTCGGCCTATATATCTTCCCCCCTTCTCCCTTCTCCTTAGTCAGTCTGGTGTTGACAAAGGCTTTAACAAAGCCGAAACGTTCACCTCATTTCATATTTCTCTGTGGATTTTCCGCATATATATATATATATATATATATATATATATATATATATATATATATATATATATATATATATATATACATATATATATATATATATATATATACATATATATATATATATATATATATATATATATATATATATATATATATATATATATATATATATATATATATATATATATATATATATATATATATATATATGTCGTACCTAGTAGCCAGAACGCACTTCTCAGCCTACTATGCAAGGCCCAATTTGCCTAATAAACCAAGTTTTCGTGAATTAATATTTTTTCGACGACCTAACCTACCTAACCTAACCTAACCTACCTTTTTCGGTTACCTAACCCAACCTAACCTATAAAGATAGGTTTGGTTAGGTAGGGTTGGTTAGGTTCGGTCATATACCTACGTTAATTTTAACTCCAATAAAAAAAATTGACCTCATACATAATGAAATGGGTACCTTTATCATTTCATAAAAAAAGAATTTGAGAAAATATATTAATTCAGGAAAACTTGGCTTATTAGGCAAATCAGGCCTTGCATAGTAGGCTGAAAAGTGCGTTCTGGCTACTAGGTACGACATATATATATATATATATATATATATATATATATATATATATATATATATATATATATATATATATATATATATATATATATATATATATATATATATATATATATATATATATATATATATATATATATATATATATATATATATATATATATATATATATATATATATATATATATATATTTAAAAAAGGAAGGGGGTGGTAGGAGAAAAGCACACAGAAACTGTATTGGAGGGGATCTAAACATTCCCTCTAATGCGTTATGCGTGGTTTCCTCCGAGGCTATGGGTCCCCCTTCTTCCAGCTAGAGGTGGTACTCCCTTCTATATATATATATATATATATATATATATATATATATATATATATATATATATATATATATATATATATATATATATATATATATATATATATATATATATATATATATATATATATATATATATATATATATATATATATATATATATCCCTTCGTGTAGCAGTGGCCCTCCGCCTTGGTGCCCCAATTCACACTGAATACAAGTGTATTTGCAACAGGGTGGAAGCAGACCAATATGGACTGCATGGGTTGCATTGCGGAAGCACAAAGGGCTGGCATGCAAGACACAACGAGGTCAATGACATCATCAAGAGAAGCCTCGTCTCAGCTGGGTGCCCAGCGGAGAGAGAACCTCGCATCCTAGGGGTCCAAAACCCGGATTTCCCAGCACTTCGCCCTGATGGCATCACCATATACTCATGGAAGGAGGGTAGACAGTTGGTGTGGGACTACACATGTGTATCCACCCTGGCTGACACCTATGTACACTTCGGAGCTGATCAAGCAGGTGGGGCGGCCAACCACAGGGAAACAGCAAAATCACTCAAGTACAGGCGACTGGAAGGCCAATACCTCTTTGTTCCCATAGCGTCTGAGACGCATGGCCCCTGGGGCAAGAGTGCCTTGGGATTTCTCAAGGAATTGGGGTCCAAGCTCATTGACGTCACCAGAGACCCAAGGGCTTCCAGTTTTTTATTTCAGCGTCTCAGTGTGGCGATCCAGAGGGGAAATGCTTGCTGCGTCCTCGGTTCCTGTCCAGAAGCGGAGGAGCTTCAAGAGATCCATAACCTTTAGGCATTTGTCTTGTATGTTTTGTAACCTTTAAATACACAATAAAGGAAAAAAAAAAAAAAAGAAAAAAGGGAAGGGGGTGGTAGGAGAAAAGCACACAGAAACTGTATTGGAGGGGACCCACATTCCCTCCAATGCGTTATGTGTGGTTTCCTCCGAGGCTATGGGTCCCCCTTCTTCCAGCCAGAGGTGGTACTCCCTTCCCTATTGAAAAAAAAAAAAAAAAAAAAAAAAAAAAAAAAAAAAAAATATATATATATATATATATATATATATATATATATATATATATATATATATATATATATATATATATATATATATATATATTGTGACGGTAATCTCCTTCAAGAGATTGAGCCTGCTCTTCCCTCTACAAATACGTCGCAACAAATATATATATATCTACTATGGAAGAAATGTCCAACAACGACAACAACACCAGCAAGGTTTGCCAGAGCGCAAAACGTTGCAGCCAGGGACACCTGTTCAGACTCAAACCGCCAAACTACCTGTTGATCGCTACCGGCTCCGCTGATTGGTCGCCGGTTTGGCTGCAACTGCACTCGCCCCCCCCATACTACTTGATGTCTGGGGTCGCCACGACCTCAGACCTCAGAATATTCTGTGCTTTCGCAGTTACCACTCCTCCCGGCTAGACGTTAGCGTGTACTGAGGGAGGTGGTAGCTTAAAGCCAATATTCCAGCACCTCCCATTTATTGCACTTCTTGTTATTTTGTCTTAACGTAACTTTTCATTGTGTCATTTAATTATTCTTATTATTTTGATTGATTGATTTTATTATACGAATTTGTTTGTGCATTTTATTCATGTTTTATTTCTTTAACGTAATTAAAATTTCATTGTTAAAGTTTACTTGTGTTTTGTGTGTCTTCTCCTTACCTTACCACAGACAGTTCCAGTTTTTTCTATTTTTTTTTATAACTATGTGACGAGGCCATACCCCTAGCCTTAAACAGCCGAACACCAACGCGTTACCGTCACAAGTTATATGGGGGCCTGTCCTAGGAGCTTCACTCAGGTACTGGTGCCAAGTGGTAATTTATGGTAAGCGTATTTAACTTTGTTAACGTAGCTTTACTATTTTTCATATTCCATTTCATTTTTTATAAGGTGCGGTGTATTGTGCATTACGAGAGTAACATATAGTTAAGGTGTGACAACTTTGGATTACGTGGTGACTGTAGGCCTCAGTCATACTCTTAATTAGTCATCTCTCCCTCCGTGTTATTACTCGTGTTTACCATCTATGTCCCTTGAATATTTCTCATTTTGACAGATCATCATATTGGTACCCTGGTACTGTGGTCTGCCCCGGGTCAAGAGTACCCAATCTTATGCAATCTGACTGTAGGAGGACAAAGAGGGCCATAGTTCCTCTAGCTCGAACTTTAGTTGCTGAATTGGGACCTCAGCAGCAGTTCTCGTCACCAGTTGACACCTCGCACCCCTACACGTCAGTCAGAGATGATGATACATACAACGGTAGGGAATTAGCTTACTTTTCAGAGCACAAAAGTTCGCTAATTCTGTAAGTATCATATTAAATTCAGTAGGAAAAACTTGCTTTATGTCCTAAAGAGACTTGGCAAGGTATGCCTACATCCTTGGACTACCAATTTTACTTTTGAGGCATTTAATTGTTTCATTTGTTTTCGAAACTCTGTTTCATTTGTTAGTAGGATTTTCTTGCCCTTATCCTCTTACATGAGTACCGGGTACAAGATTTCCTGCGCCCTTGATTTAATTTAATCATTTAATATCTTTTACTTAACTTTAATTGTTAAAGATCTCACAGGATAGGTACCAGTTGCCACGTTGTCCTGTTTCTGACATTCACTATTGAATATTCGTGTACCTTTATTTGCTAATTTCACCATGTTTCGTCTCCAAGCTTTCCGTACAAATCCAGCAGGTGAAATAGGGACTTTAAGTCGTGCCAAGAAGACTGAATTACAAACTCTTGCACATGAGTATCAACTAGAAGTTCCCTACCAAGCCAACAAAAATGACCTACACAACCTGTTGCTGGATTACTATTTAGAGCAAGGTAAGATAGACTCTGAAACTCATGAAACTTACTATATTGCAGGAAAAACTGATTTGGCAACGATGAAACTCCAATTGGAACTGGCCAAGATTGAACGTGAGCAGCAAAGGGAAGCCCGCGAACAACAAAGGGAAGCCCTCGAACAACAAGAACGAGCAGCTGCCATACGAAGGGAAGAACAAGAACGTGAGATTGCCTTACTCCAGGAGCGGGAACGCATACGGCTTGAAACCAAACAACGCGAGTTGGAAATGCAACGTGAACATGACAAGCAACAAGCGACTCTGGCTCTTGAGTGTCGTCAACGAGAATACACGTTGGAAACTTCCCACCTCGCTCAACGCCAGCAAGCTACTGCCAATCTTCCCGTCAGTTTTAATATATCACATGCAAGTAAGTTAATGCCATCCTTTGTAGAAGCAGAAGTTGATGTGTTTTTCACCACCTTTGAAACCCTTGCTAATCAACTCAGTTGGCCTGTCGACCAATGGGCCACACTTCTCAGAGTCCATCTTACAGGTAGAGCTGCAGTCACACTCAGTACTTTGGCGTCTGAGAATGACTACTACACTCTGAAACAAGCAGTGTTGGACGCCTACCTCCTCTCTACTGAAAGTTATAGAAGGAAATTCCGTGACCACCTGAAGGCAAGTACCACTAAATAAAGTATTCTAAATAAAGCGAGAGTAACGCCTGTCCACAAATGTGGTGATCTCACAGATGTTAACAACTACAGACCTATATCAATCCTGCCAAAATTAAAACAAAAAAAATTTGAAAAACCAATCTACAAGCAGCCCCACTCATATCTAGCCAACTCAACACACCCAGTTTGCTAACACGAAACGGAGGTATTTCATGAAATGGCTGGAAGCAGCACATGTCTCTACTTTTACAGAACTCGTCAACCTGATGCTTGTTGAAGAATTCTTGAGGCGTGTGCCGCCTCCTGTCCGCCTCTACTTAGCAGATAAAGAAGAAACCGACTACCTGAAGTGTGCTAAGTCGGCTGACACTTACAGCCTCATCCACCGGCTGACACCCGAACCATCCTCCAGTAAGAAGTCGTGGTACAGTTACGAGAAGGTGAGCCCCGATCAAGCTGGTTCACAACTGTACTGCAAGTATTGTAGACTCTATGGACATACCATAGACAAGTGTGGTAAGTCTCAATACAAGGGAATCACTGACCAACAAAAACCCAAACCAACTCCTCCTAAGTCCGGTAAGCCTGTGATGAATGTTGGTGTTAATGTTAATGATCTTTCTCTTTTCAGTAACCACCTGTATACTGGAACTGTCTCTGCCAACGGTTCAAATCCGGAGGGACGTCTCAAATTGAAGATCTTGAGGGACACAGCGGCTCTTCAATCGATCATCTTGAAGTCGGCTGTGCCCAACATCACCTACACCGGAGAAACTCTTCATCACTGACCTCACTGCTACCACTCCATACCCTCTCGCCAGAGTCCACCTGGATTGTCCCTACGTGAACGGGGAAGTCCAAGTCGCCGTCAGGGAAAAGCCTTTTCCCATGCCTGGAGTGCAACTTCTCCTAGGCAACGACTTGGCAGAAGACCTGCAACCGACCAACCTC
Organism: Procambarus clarkii; assembly: GCF_040958095.1. Classification (NCBI taxonomy): domain Eukaryota; kingdom Metazoa; phylum Arthropoda; class Malacostraca; order Decapoda; family Cambaridae; genus Procambarus; species Procambarus clarkii. The sequence continues at coordinate 22,997,028 of NC_091178.1, forward strand.
ATCGTCATGGACAAACCCCAGGTGTGTAACTCTGTGCCAAGTAACCCTATTCTAGAGTATGTTCCAGCAGAGGTTCAAGAGAGTGATGAAGTTTCTCCTCCGGTTCTCGTGACCACCCGTGCACAAGCCACACGTCCACAGCCAGCTGATTCTACTGCTACCGCTGTCCCTCAAGACCCTCAGAAACTCCCCCCGCATCTGACCAAGCTGGAGTTCCGTAAGTTGCAGAGGGAAGATCTTACTTTAACACCATTGTTTTTCCAGGCTGAGACTCAACCCGACAGTATTCCTGGGTTCTTCCTAGAGAACGACTTGCTCTACCGCAGATATAGACCCAGTAAACTGAAGGAGGAGGACGATTGGGCCAACATCGAACAACTTGTGATTCCCACCAGCCTGCGGCCCACTATTCTACACCTGGCCCATGGAGCATTCTCCCACTACGGCTTCAACAAGACTTACCATGGGATTCGTCAAGACTACTACTGGCCAGGTATGGTAAATAGCGTCAAACAGTACGTAAAACAGTGTCATACATGTCAGATGGCAGGCAAACCGAACATCTCCATTCCCAGAGCGCCACTGATTCCCATACAGGTGCCTGCGGAACCTTTCCACAGACTCATAATAGACTGTGTTGGTCCTTTACCTCGGACCAGTTCAGGTAACGCCTACATCCTAACCATCCTGTGTCCTACCACCAGATTTCCCATAGCAGTTCCAGTGAAGAACATCACGGCTGCTACGGTTATAAAACATCTATTGAAGATCTTCACTCAATACGGATTTCCCAGGGAGATTCAAAGTGACTGTGGTACCAACTTCACCAGTGATCTCTTCAAAAGGACACTGGAGGAGTTCAACATCAAACAGGTATTGTCCAGCCCCTATCATCCTGCTTCACAGGGTTCTCTTGAACGTAGTCATCAGACCATCAAAGCACTCTTGAAAAAGTTTTGTAGTGAAACCTCGAAGGATTGGGATAAGCAGATTGACCTTATAATGTGTATTTTCAGAAGTCTCCCCAATGAGTCCCTAGGAGTATCTCCTTATGAGATGCTCTACGGCCGTAAGTGCCGTACTCCCCTTAAGGCTTTCAAAGACTCTCTCAGAGATGCCACCTTCAGTGAGCATCAGAATGTGCCCCAGTTTCTTCAAAACCTTCAACACATTCTAGAGAGAGTCCACCGTTTTGCCCATAATAATCTATTGAAAGCCCAGGAGAGAATGAAGACTCATTACGACCAGACCAGCAAGGTAAGAAAATTCAAGCCGGGAGACTTCGTCCTTGCCTACTTCCCTATCCCAGGTTCACCTTTACAAAACAGGTTTTCAGGACCCTACTGCGTCAAAGAGTGCAGGAATAATAACAACTACGTAATAGAGACTCCAGATAGGCGGCGGAAGACCCAGCTGTGCCACGTCAACCTCCTGAAGCAATATAATGGTACTCCTCCCACTGTCTTAATTAACTATTCCACCTTCACAGAACCCTACATCCACAGTGAGACCATCCCAGCTTCTCCTCCCGAAAGCACTGACAAGGAGTCAGCGCTTTCTAATTCCGAAATCCTTAATGATCTTCCCAAATGCTTTCAGGATAATAATCGTGCTCCTTTGCCCTCTTCTAATTCCACTCTCACCTCGTCAGATAAGCCCTTCATCCTCCATGTCGACGCCAATGGTACCGACGTTGGTGGTGTCGTGATGCAGCAACGAGGCGAGAAGAATACACCTGTCAGCGACTACTGCTACAAGGAACTACGAAACAATTGGCAAGGAGCTACTCTTCCTCATCCTGAAGCTTCAGCACTTCACTCCACACCTGAAAAGTGCTCGGTCCACCATCAATACGGACCACACCACCCTACACCTCCTGCAGCACGCCCACTTCTCATCTCAACGTCTTCTACTATGGGCTTGCTAACTGCAGAAATCCAACCTGGAGACACGCTATACCAAGAGTCTGACAACATCTTAGCCCATGATCTCTCCAGAGTTTATGAAGTAGAAGCGACTCCATCCATTACTCCACCACATAACGACGTACTTCTTCCAGAACCGCAGGCTTCGGGGAAGAGTTGTGACGGTAATCTCCTTCAAGAGATTGAGCCTGCTCTTCCCTCTACAAATACGTCGCAACAAATATATATATCTACTATGGAAGAAATGTCCAACAACGACAACACCACCAGCAAGGTTTGCCAGAGCGCAAAACGTTGCAGCCAGGGACACCTGTTCAGACTCAAACCGCCAAACTACCTGTTGATCGCTACCGGCTCCGCTGATTGGTCGCCGGTCTGGCTGCAACTGCACTCGCCCCCCCATACTACTTGATGTCTGGGGTCGCCACGACCTCAGACCTCAGAATATTCTGTGCTTTCGCAGTTACCACTCCTCCCGGCTAGACGTTAGCGTGTACTGAGGGAGGTGGTAGCTTAAAGCCAATATTCCAGCACCTCCCATTTATTGCACTTCTTGTTATTTTGTCTTAACGTAACTTTTCATTGTGTCATTTAATTATTCTTATTATTTTGATTGATTGATTTTATTATACGAATTTGTTTGTGCATTTTATTCATGTTTTATTTCTTTAACGTAATTAAAATTTCATTGTTAAAGTTTACTTGTGTTTTGTGTGTCTTCTCCTTACCTTACCACAGACAGTTCCAGTTTTTTCTATTTTTTTTTATAACTATGTGACGAGGCCATACCCCTAGCCTTAAACAGCCGAACACCAACGCGTTACCGTCACAATATATATATATATATATATATATATATATATATATATATATATATATATATATATATATATATATATATATATATATATATATATATGTATATATATGGGACTGTAAGCCTCAAAGAACTCAGTATAGAGGCAAGACAACAACATCTTTTTCCAGGCGATTAACAATGCATAAGGAACAGGGCTCCATTTAGGAACATATAATCTCTTCCCACAAGCAGACTATCACCAGAGAAGTCTTAACAAAAAAACAAGGAAATCATCGATAGATACAGCGATTGCAGGCGGGTAGATATCTGCGAGGCAATACACATTAAGAAGTCAACACCAGCAATCAACAGGCAATTAATGCACAACTATATTCTACCCACTTCAAGACTCCGCACCAATATAGAAGCATCAAGAAACATGGGCCAATAAGCCCTTTGCATTTATTTCCATTCTTCCCCTTTAACTTTACCCAATAATACCCAATATTTCGTGTTCTATCTTGTGTTGAAAGTTTGTTTTCACCTCATCCAAAACTGTTGTAACATATCACCTCACCCAAATGAAAGTATATAAAATGAAAAGCCGTTTGAATTATAGCATAGTAAGAAATCTGTTTAGTGTTTGCAGGTTATAGTTGTGTGTGTGTAAACTGAAGTCTTTGAAAATGTAATAGGTTATTACGAAACGCGTTCAAGTGTCGCGTCAGACTAGAAATAAAAATGAATTTTGAAGAACTGATTTTTCAATTACCATCGACAGTGAAAAGAAACATAAGAAATATTGAGAAAATTCGTGTTAGAATTATTAATCTTACTTTTTCGGTCATATTTAATAATATATGTCTACAGGAAAGACTGCTACCAAAATATACAAATATATATATATATATATATATATATATATATATATATATATATATATATTGTGACGGTAAACGTTGGTAATTGTGCAGTCTCTGTAACGCCAGTCACAGAATAAAAAAAAATATAAAAAAGTTAAACTGCAAAAGGTGTATTTACAGTGTGATAAACTGTAGGAAAAAGCAGAGGGAAAAAACATTTAAAAATACTTTACTTCAACAAATAAATTAAACAAACTACAAAAAATATCCAGGCTTGGCTTTAATACAAATTGTGCAAAACAAACAAGATGAATAATCAAATTTACGTTACGTTAAGGTGCAAAATAAAATATGGTGCGGAATACCATGAGGTAGTCTGATTAAATCCGCTACCACACCGAGAAGTGTTAACAGGTCTACTCAGTTGAGCACTCAGGTGTAATCTGAATCTTGGAGAGCTTGGTAGCCCTATTTATACAGAATATCGGCCGAGCAGAGGGCGCTGATGTCTTCTTTAAACTATGAACCGGCTGTTAAACTGCTTGTTACGGAGGGCGTGGCCTTCTAGGTGCGAGGTGGGGTGACGGGCCATGGTGCAAGAGGGGGACTGGTGGACTGTCTAGACGTCTGGAAGTAGTAGTTGTTGTTGTTCTTGGCTGTGGTTCTTTATTACATAGACGTGAATGAGTAGAATAGGGGATAATGGAGTAGGCCGAATCTCTTTCTAGAGATTTTACCGTGACAGCTCTCCCCCGAAGCCTGCTCCTATTGCCTATTCGATTACTGCGGAGTGTAGAATAGTAGGAGTGGATGAGTCCACCCCGTGCACTCTTTAAAGTGCGTCGGCGACGGTGTTGTTGGAGTCTTTCATGAAGTTGATGGTGAGGTTGAAGTTCTGCATATACAGGGCCCAGTGAAGCAGATGTTGGTTGGAGAACTGGGTCTGCTGTAGAAGCTGGTGCTTGAAGATGTTAAGGTAGCACTGCAAGACTCTGTGAAGTATGAATCTGCTGTAGAATCGAGCCTGCTGAATGGATCGACGAGAATGATGATCCAAGGAGAGGGTGAGATTGTTCCTCTGATACAAGACCCAGCATAGCAAGTGCTGATTGGAGAACTGGGCTAACAGTAGGAACTGAAGGAAATTGTGATACATGATGTTCACATGATGCAGGATTCAGCGAAGTTTGGAGAACTGATCCTGACGGAGGGACCGAAGAATGTTGAAGTCCGAGGTGAGGTTGAACTTGTAACCTAGTAGATTGGATGATACGTTGTGTTGCACGTCGGGCAGGATGTTGAGTGGCTCCTCTCTGATGACTGTACCTATAGTTCATGATCCCATCTCGCGGTGGTGTGATGTTGTTCCTATCACCAGGGTGGAAGACTGAAGGTTTTCTAATATCTGGCAGGGCGAGAATGGAGTTAGTACAAGACAAGGATTTACGCCTTTCAAATGAAATGGAAGGCAAGTTTGTCTTACAATATTTTAGCTGAGGGCTGGTAAAGTTGTCTGGAGGAGCACGTTTATTTGGATTTGGTTCGCAGAGAGAAGGATCTTTCCAGTTGTTGGAATATATCGAGAATTTAGAACCATTGTAGTCAGGCCAAGTACAACGAGAAGGATTAGACAATACCTTGGTGATGTTGTTTGTCTTACTCTGGTCGTTGGTGTTATCATACTTGTTCTGACTTTCCTGGCGGTGTCCGTACTGCGGGCACTGCTTCCCGAAATGCTTCACAACGTTAACAGCCGTACTGTTCTGGACGGAAACTGCTGTAGAATACCTGATGGAAGAACACGGGATAGAACACAAAGGACCATTACCGGAGCCTGTCTGGGACAGAGGCTCGTCATAGTTGTTGATGTGGCTGAACGGCTCAGAAGACACTGGTACCTGTATTAGGGATGCCTTTAATAGAAGAGCGTTCGGCTTACCTGTCATCTGAGACATGTGACAATTTTTTACGAAGGTTTTGACATCTCGAATCATACCTGGCCAGTAGTAGTCCTGTTTCAGGGCCTTGTAGGTCTTGTAGAAGCCGTAGTGTGAGCGAGATACTCGGACCAGACGCAAGATATCTGATCGTACGCTGTAGGGAACTACCAGTTTGATGTTGGCCCGATCGTCGTTCGCTTTCAATTTCCTGGTTCTATAATGTCGGTACAACACTTTATTTTCTACAAAGAAACCAGGGATAGTGTTAGGTTGGGTCTCAGCCTGTAAGAATAAAGATGTTAAGGAGGGATCCTCTCTCTGCAACTTACGGAACTCCAGCACTGTGAGATTCGGTGGGAGGTTCGGAGGATCTTGAGGAACAGCTGCAGCAGCTGGTTTCGGGCGAACAGCTGTGGCCCGCTTCGTCACCATAACAGGAGCGAAGACCTCGTTAAAATCTTTTGAATGGACCTCTTCAACCAACTGCAAAACAGGATTTTTCACTGCCGAGTCACATACATGGGGATCTTCCGTGATGATTACATTTGCAAGTTGTTGATCTTCTGCCAAGTCGTTGCCCAGGAGAAGTTGAACTCCTGACAAGGGAAAAGGCTTTTCCCGGATGGCGACTTGGACTTCACCTTGCATAAACGGACAATCCAGGCGGACTCTGGCAAGTGGATATGGTGTAGTCGCAGTTGGGTCCGTGGTGAGAACAGTTTCTCCGGTGTAGGTGACGTTGGGTACAGTTGATTTCAGAAGAATGGACTGTAGAGCAGCTGTGTCCCTCAAGATCTTCACTTTGAACCTTTCCTCCTAATTTCCACGGCGGGCAGAGACTATTCCGTAGTACAAGTGTCTGTTGAAGAGAGAGAGATCAGTGGAAGAAACAAAAATATTCATTACAGGCTTAGGACTCTTGTGAATTTTAGGAGGTGATTTGGGCTTATTCTCACTGCTGACCTTACAGTGAGGAGTGGTACACTTTTCAATGGTATGCCCATAGTCTTTGCAATAATTGCAATACAACGAGGAGTTCACATTACTGGTACTCACTTTCTCAGGACTATACCAGGAGGTCTTACTAGATGGCATGTCAGCTGGTACTCTATGAATAAGACTGTAGGAGTCAGCCAATTGAGCACATCGGGTAAAGTCGTTTTTTCCTTGTCGGCGAAGTAGAGACGTATTGAAGTAGGTATACGCCTGAGGAATTCTTCCACTAAGATGATATTGACGAGATCTTTAAAGGTAGAGACTTTCGCGGCTTCCAGCCACTTCATAAAATATATCTTTTTGTTATTTGCAAACTCTAGATAAGTGGTAGCACTTGCTTTAAGGTAATCCCTGAACTTACGTCTGTAGGTCTCGGTGGAGAGGAGGTAGGTATCGAACACTGCTTGCTTCAGTACTTGGTAGTCGGTTTCAGACGCTATAGTACTGAGAGTCAGTGCAGCTCTACCTGTTAAATGAGACCTGAGAAGCACAGACCACTGATCCTGAGGCCAGCTAAGTTGGGTAGCTAGAGCCTCAAATGAAGTGAAAAAAGACATCTACTTCTGCCTCAACAAAAGATGGCATTGACTTAACTGCATGTGAAAGGTTAAAACGTACCGGAAGTTTAGCTTCAGCTTGTTGGCGCCAAGTGTGGTGTGTGGTTTCTAAATCGAGATTTTTTCTACGGTGGTTTAGAGCACTATCGGCTTGCTTCTTATTGTGTTCACGTTGTATCTCCAGATCGCGTTCTTTTAATTCAAGCTGTTCCCTCTCACGCTCACGTTGGAATTCAACCTGCTCTCGTTGTAGGGCAGCTAGTTCTTTCTGGAGCTGAAGAGTTTCCTTCTCACGCTCACGTTGTAGAGCAGCTTGTTCCTTTTCAAAGGCAGCTTGTTCTTTCAGACGTTCACGTTCGGCATTAGCGAGTTCTAGCTTGAATTTCATGGCTGCTAAGGCGTTCTTGTCTGCAATTAAGTAATGTTCATGAGATTCAGGAGTAATAGCATCATTGTCTAATAAGTGGTCCAAGATAAGGTTGTGCAAGTCAGTTTTAGTGGCTCCATGTGGGGCTGTAATGTTGTACTCATTTACTAGAGTCAGCATCTCCACCTTAGTGGCACAAACTAATGTTCTCACTCCATCGTTTGGATTCTGTCTAAATGTGGAAAGACGAAACATGGTGAATGATAGCAAATATATGCAAGAGAATACCCAGGTGGATGTATCAAAATATGAAATGTCAGTGACAGGATGACGTGGCAACGGTAAACTATTCTGTTTGAACTTAATATTCAAGGTTACAATCAAGATGAAAAATGAAACTAAGCGTTTCAAGAAAGTAGGGAATCTTGTATCCGGTACTCTATATGACGAGGATAAGGGCAAGAGGGATCCTACTTGAATGTTGAGACAATTGTCTCGAAGGTAGTCTAAAAAATGTAGGGATTTCTTACCTTGTCTCTAATGAAGAGAGCAAAGGTAAGAGGTTCCCTACTAAAACTAGATAGTACTTACAGAATTAACAATCTTTGTGCTCTGGAAAAGAATGTTAACTCCCTGCCTGTGTAAGTACCATATCTCTGACCGACGCATAGGGGTGCGAAGTGTCAATTAATGACGAGAACTGCTTATAGGGGTCCCAGCCTTACAGCGTAGTTCGTGCGAGAGGAACTTTGGCCCTCTATATCCTCCTACGTTCGGATTGCAAAGATGTGGGCGTACTTGACCCAGAGACAGACCAAAGTACCAGAGTAGCAAAGGGGGTGATCTGTCTGATTGAGAACTCTCCTTTAGGGACGAGAATAAGGTGGAAGCACAAAATATAGCAAAGATTATGGAACAGCCAATCACGAGTATGACTGGCCACAAGACACCATATAATCCAAAATCATCCAACAATTATATAGTGCTACATCTGGAAAGCAAACAGTATGAAGCACCATTCAAATTAGTCAAAGAATAAGAGTTCTGAAAAATTAAATTTGTAATAAAGCCAAGTACAGTTACCACAACTTTAAGTGAAGGGTCTAGAAGCATCACCTGAGCGAGGCTCCTAGGACAGGCCCCCAATTTGTGACGGTAACGTTAATGGTTGTGCAGTCTGTAATGCTGGTCAAAAAATTAAAAAAAAATAAAGTTAAACTGCAAAAGGTGTCTTCACAGTATGATAAACTGTAGGAAAAAGCAGAGGAAAAAACATTTAAAAATGCTTTACTTTAAAACAAAAACTGAAGTTAAACAAATTACAAAACATAAAATAATATCCAGGCTTATTTATTTATTTATTTATTTATTTATATACAAGAAGGTACATTGGGTTTGTGAGAATACATAGCATAGTACAGTAATTACACTCTTGTAAAGCCACTAGTATGCGCAGAGTTTCGCGCTTGGCTTTAATACAAAATGTGCATAACAAACAAGATGAACAATCAAATTTACGTTACGTTAAAGTGCAAAATAAAATATGGTGCAGAATACCATGAGCTAGTCTGACTAAATCCGTTGCCACACCGAGATGTGTCAATGGGTCTACTCAGTTGAGCACTCAGGTGTAATCTGAATCTTGGAGAGCTTGGTAGCCCAATTTATACAGAATATCGGTCAAGCAGAGGGCGCTGATGTCTTCTTTAAACTATGAACCAACTGTTAAACTGCTTGTTACGGAGGACGTGGCCTTCTAGGTGCGAGGTGGGGTGACGGGCCATGGTGCAAGAGGGGGACTGGTGGACTGTCTAGACGTCTGGAAGTAGTAGTTGTTGTTGTTCTTGGCTGTGGTTCTTTATTACATAGACGTGAATGAGTAGAATAGGTGATAATGGAGTAGGCCGAATCTCTTCCTAGAGATTTTACCGTGACAATATATACTAGCAGTACCCGGCCACGTGTTGCTGTGGCTCGGCAACGCACATGCGTTACTGAGCCACAGCAATCTTCCCTGTCCCCACCATCCCCCTCCTCATCCATCTCCTCGGCCTCCCAACCATTCCCCACTCCTCCGTCCCCTCGTCCTTCCCACTATGTCCCATTCCTCCATCCCCTCTTCCTTCCCACCATGCCCCACTCCCCTGTACCTTTGTCCTCCCCACCATTCTCCATTCCCCCATCCCCTCGTCCCCAAAATCCCAAACTCCCTCGTCTTCCCCACCATTACCCCCTCCCTTGACCCCTGGTCCTCCCCCACCATCTATCACTTCCATCTCCTCATCATACCCACCATTCCCAACTCCCTCGTTCGATACCTTCCCAAATGGTCTGATGTTCCCATCAGAAAATTGGGAACATCAAGTGATCTGATGTTCCCATCACTGATATATAAGAAAAAACAGTTAAAAATTAAATGAAAATGTGAAAAAATAAAAGAAATAAACTATACTCACGAAATGAACGGTATGGTAAATAACACAGCTCAATTCCAACGCAATTCACACAAAATAATTAAATGAAAATGAAAATATATCAAAATCTACGAAAATTCAATTTATCAATGCAATCAGAAACATTGAAATGGAATTGTAACATATTTAGTATAGCATGTGTGTTCCTCGTACATGCAACAGATGGCGCTGTTTTTCAAGAAAAACAGTTTTACCTGTCACAGGTGTGGCATCTATACTTATACTTACGAAATGAATGGTATGGATTCCCCAAAAAAGTCCGGGGAAACTACTAAGAAAATCTTGAGGAAAACTCCCAAGAAAATCTGGGGAAACTCCTAAGAAAGTCTAGGGGAAAACTCCCCAAAACACCAGTGTATATAAACTGGAAAATTTGAATAATGAAGTGGAAGTACAACACAGCTCAATTCCAACACAATATCACACAAAATAATTTAATAAAAAATTAAATAAATCAAAATTTATGAAAGTAAAATTTATCAATGCAATCGGAAACATTGAAATGGAATTCGTGACATATTTAGTATAGTGTGCATGTTGCTATTATGTGCAACAGTTGGCACTGTTTTTAAAAAACGCATGTTTTTACCTGTCAGAGGGGTGGCCTCTATTTAGTACGTATATAAAAAGACACGCTTATTCGATTGCAACATTGTGTCAAAATTTCAAAGCAATTGGTGAAGAACTTTCGGAGATTACAGCGTGTGTTGCTCGTACGTCCAACAGATGACACTGTTTAAAAAAAAAAAATCATGTTTTTTCCTGTTACAGGTGAGGCATGTATTTAGTAGATATATAAAAAGACGCGCCTATTCGAATGCAATGTTGTGTCAAATTATTTATAGCATTCGGTAAAGAGGTTTCGAAGATTACCCTCACATGAAAAACACCTGCAAAAACAGTTTTCAGAAAAAGCATGTTTTTTCCCGTCACAGACGTGACATCTATATAGTATGTTTATAAAAACCTGCTCGGATGAGAATGGAACGTTGTGTGAAAATTTCAATGCAATCGGTGAAGAACTTTCGGAGATTAGCGATTTTGAACAAACGAACATTTCCATTTTTATTTATATAGATATATATATTTAATATATATATATACTAGTGCTCTAGGATCTTGGTTTAATTGGAAGAGGAGTCCTTCAAAAGTCCTCTTCGTTCGGAATCTCCGTCTCCGTCTCCGATAGTCTCCGTGGTGTAGTGGTAAGACACTAGCCTGGCGTTCCGCGAGCGCTATGTCATGGGTTCGTATCCTGGCCGGGGAGGATTTACTGGGCGCAATTCCTTAACTGTAGCCTCTGTTTAACGCAACAGTAAAATGTGTACTTGGATGAAAAAAACGATTCTTCGCGGCAGGGGATCGTATTCCAGGGACCATAGGATTAAGGACTTGCCCGAAACGCTACGCGTACTAGTGGCTGTACAAGAATGTAACAACTCTCGTATATATCTAAAAAAAAAAAAAAAAAAAAAAAAAAAAAAAAAAAAAAAAAAAAAAAAAAAAAAGAATGAAGAAAAATAATTAAATAACTATAGAATTTATTACACTTATTATAAAATTTTCACGTTACGAACCCAGATGATTCACCTCATGTGAATCCTGATTCACTTGAAGTGAATCCTCAAGTGATAGGAAAGTGATGATTCCTTAAGTGATAGGAAAGTGATGATTCCTCAAGTGACAGGAAAGTGATGATTCCTCAAGTGATAGGAAAGTGATGATTCCTCAAGTGATAGGAAAGTGATGATTCCTCAAGGGATAGGAAAGTGATGATTCCTCACGGGATAGGAAAGTGATGATTCCTCAAGTGATAGGAAAGTACAGGGCATAATAGATTTATAGTATTAGGGGGTCAAGTGTAGACAAGTAGACCAAAACAAATGGGTCAAAAATAAGGCATAAAGGAGAGAAAAGTATGACGTTAAAGTTTGAAGAAAATTACGAAAATATGAACGAAGCACATACAAAGATTAATCAGGTGGTGTGGGCGTAGCATGTTGAGCAGTGTCTCCTATGTTGGCATCTTCATGTTTTGGTCGTGTTCTTACTCTCATGATAAGAGAAAGACTGCTACCAAAATATACAAACAAATATATGTTGTTGAATATGACCGAAGGGGTTAGATTAATGATTCTAACACGAATCTTTTCAATATTTCTTACGTTTTTCTTCTGTGTTGGGGGTAATTGAAAAATTAACTCTCCAAAGCTCATTTTTGTATTTCTATTTATGGTCTGAAGCCTAGAAGCGTTTCGTAAGAGACTTCTCACATTTTCAATGACAGATTTTTATGTACTCCGTTTTATGCTTACAATTGCTTTTGGGTGAGGTGATATGACATAAAGGTTTTTAGGTGAGGTGATATGACATAAAGGTTTTTAGGTGAGGTGATAAAACACGAACCAATGGGTAATAATTGGGTAAAGATAATTTTACATAGTCAGAACACGAACCTATGGGTAATAATGGGGTAAGGATAATTTTACATAGTCAGAACACGAACCTATGGGGTAAGGATAATTTTACATAGTCAGAACATGAATGCTTGCATATTTTCTCTTCTTGCTTATATGTTGGTTCGGGGTCTTGAAGTGGGTAGAATATAGCTATGTGTTAATTGGCGTTTGATTGCTGGTGTTGACGTTTTGATGTGTAGGACTTCGCTGATGTCGAGTCTCCTGCTATCGCTGTATCTATCGATGATTTCTGTGTTGCTTGTTACGATTTCACTGGTGACGGTCTGGTTGTGTGAGGAGATTATATGTTCTTTGGTGGAGCCCTGTTATTTGTGCAATGCTAATCGCCTAGAAAGAGACGTTGTTGTCTTGCCTATATACTGAGATCTTCGGCTCTGACAGCCCCTAAGTGGGCATGTGAAGGTATAGACAACGTTGGTTGCCAACATAGTCCATGTTGGCAACAGGACCCTATTCTGTGAAGCCAAAGAACATGTGAACCAAGAGACAGGTATAATCAAAGAACAAAAGTGGCTGGAATGATGTTCAGATCTAATGAACTCACAACTCTTGGAGAGTTGCAGCAGCAAATCCACAGGGCCAAAGGAAATTAAACAAATAGAGCCCCATACCCGAAGGGGTTTTCAACAGGAAGTGGAAGTACTAGCAACCAAATTTGCAGGAAGAGCAGCCAGTAATATGCTTCCACCAGAAGTACTAGGAGTGAAGAAAGGATTGGAGGAAGAAAGGTGGCACAGAATTCTAATAGCATGTTCAGAAGCCGCTGACGCTGATACCCCTTTCAAAATGGACGAGCTCAGCTGGGCTAAGAAAAACTCCAAAGATACATTCCCAGGAGATGACGAAATAAAATTATCAGGAACCTCGGCCAAAATGGAGATGCTGCCTACCTAAGGTTAATTAATTTAGCAGGACTTCTCAAACCAAATCTATAGCTTGGAACAGGGCAAACATAATGCTGATTCCAAAACACTATGGTAAGAGACCGGACAAGTCAGAGGCCGTGAGGTCAGCCCTTTCAAGGGAGATAGGTCACCTAACTACCAGACAAAGTGAGGATAAAACTTTAGACAGAAAGATGGGAAAGAATAAATATTAGTGATAGGGAGTTATTGAAAAACTAAATAGATTTGTTCAATATGTAGATTTATTGAAGCATGGAAAAATCTCAACATATATAATTCTCTACTCATCACAAAGACTGATAAGTCCAATGCTGTGTTCATCATGAATAAGGATGACTATGTCCCAAAAATTTATCTGTTATTGGACAATATAGACACTTACTTTCATGTCTTAAATGTCCGAAATCTTAGCAAAGTATCCAAAATTTGCTTATTGTAGGTAATGCATGCACATGGCTGTGAAGCTGCCGCCTAGTTGAGTGAGTGTGGAGCAAGACTAGTAACTGTGTCACTCACCATAGATGTAAAGTGCCTTGTATAGTGAGTTTTGCGCCTCTTGTTGAATCACTTGTGATACAAAAGATTATTGATGTGTGTATTTGTGTAGGTGATTGCATATGTATGTGTATGTATATATGTATATGTATATGTATATGTATATGTATATGTATATATATTTACATGTATGTATGAGTATGTGTACATGTATATATAACATTAATAATTGTGTAACTAGCGTCAAAAGATTGTTATTTGCTTAGCTAAACGAATTAAGAGGGTTCAGTTCCTGAACCGATTATGTGCCTCTGTAACCCTTTACACCACCGCCCTCGGGATGGGTATGGGGTGCATAATGAAGAAAGAAATTGAATTACACTCAAGTTACTCATAAAATTGTGCATAAAAGATAATTATTCCAGTTTTAATTTAACCAATTTAACCAGACATTTGGCATTGCGAAGAGTAATCCCATCTCTCCGGTTTCAGCAATTTGTATATGGAATTTTTTTTTAACAAAAATCTTGCCTAGGATTATACCCTCTAATGTGCTGTGGTATAGTTACGTTGACAATATTTTGTGCCTTTGGCTATTTAACCATGACCAAACAGTTTTTCTCAGTAAATTTAATTCGCTTGTTCCTTCTATTCGATTCACTAGTGAGAATTAAGAAAATGATGTTCTGCCGATTTTAGACATCATGATGTATTGAATTGGTATGAGTTTCAATTTCAATGTACATAGGAAACCGACCAATGTGTGCTTTATTACTCTATCACTCTTTATTACTCTAACCATCATAATAAGGTTAAGCGAGCAGTTTTTTCTGGCATGTTTCTCTGAGCCCTGAGGGTTTACTGTCCTGAATTTTTGTATAAAGAAATAACGAAAATATACGAGATTGGGAATAAGTTGCAATGTCCAACTTCTTTCTTATAAGTCGCATTCTGGTAAGCTAAACAGACGTTCTACAAACACACACCCAAGGCTAAACCGGAACTTGAAAACTCTTTTTTTTTTTACCGTATTTGAAGGACTAGCAAAACTTGCCCCAGTCTTGAAAAACTTTATTATTTATCAGGTATTCAAAAATAATAATACAATTAATTTAAGTCCATTTTAATTACGAATTCACCTCCGTCTACAGCGAGATGTGTGTGTGTATTCGATTCTTTGCAATAATTGTGATTACATGAACTAAAAGGGTGAATTTCTTTCTCCACGTTTAAAACAAAACTCTTAATCAATTTGAATGGCCCAGCATTCTAGTGCAATTTTATTTACATTTTAGTTTATGTGATCATGCTATTGGCTTAACAAGGGCAAAATGGATTGTCCAGTGCAAGGGCTTCATTGAACGAAATTTGATTGAGTTGGCCTTGATTAGGCAATGTCCGAATAGGTCTAATGTTAGCCTTGGTATGTACAAAATAGATTTGCATCTAAGCTCCGGTATAGCACGTAAGAACTCAGTAAGATAAGCATCCCGGTAATGAATGTTTAATTTTTGTTGTTTACCTGAGTGAATAATCCAATTACCCGTCTTATGTAGACCGACTGTTGGTACAGTTGGGATAAAAATGCTTTCGTCTTGTTGATATTCTCTATAGTTCATCTACAATTTATCTTAGAATGAGAATACTTGTTTAGTTTTTCAATAAATCCCTATCCTTAATATTTATTCTATACTTAATATTTATTCAATCCTTTCCTTCTAAAGTTTCATCCTCACTTTATCTGGTAGTCATTCCACTATTCCAATGTCATTCATTGTCATTGGTAGTCATTACAGGGAGCCGGTGGCCGAGCGGACAGCACGCTGGACACATGATCCTGTAGTCCCGGGTTCGATCCCGGGCGCCGGCGAGAAACGATGGGGAGAGTTTCTTTCACCCTATGCCCATGTTACCTAGCAGTAAATAGGTACCTGGGAGTTAGTCAGCTGTCACGGGCTGCTTCCTGGTGAGAGTGTGTACTCACCTAGTTGTACTCACCTAGTTGTGTTTGCGGGGGTTGAGCTCTGGCTCTTTGGTCCCGCCTCTCAACCGTCAATCAACAGGTGTACAGATTCCAGAGCCTATCGGGCTCTATCATATCTACACTTGAAACTGTGTATGGAGTCAGCCTCCACCACATCACTTCCTAATGCATTCCATTTGTCAACCACTCTGACACTAAAAAAGTTCTTTCTAATATTTCTGTGGCTCATTTGGGCACTCAGTTTCCACCTGTGTCCCCTTGTGCGTGTTCCGCTTGTGTTAAATAGACTGTCTTTATCTACCCTATCAATTCCCTTCAGAATCTTGAATGTGGTGATCATGTCCCCCCTAACTCTTCTGTCTTCCAGCGAAGTGAGGTTTAATTCCCGTAGTCTCTCCTCGTAGCTCATACCTTTCAGCTCGGGTACTAGTCTGGTGGCAAACCTTAGAACCTTTATCAGTTTAGTCTTATCCTTGACTAGATATGGACTCCATGCTGGGGCTGCATACTCCAGGATTGGCCTGACATATGTGGTATACAAAGTTCTGAATGATTCTTTACACAAGTTTCTGAATGCCGTTCGTATGTTGGCCAGCCTAGCATATGCCGCTGATGTTATCCGCTTGATATGTGCTGCAGGAGACAGATCTGGCGTGATATCAACCCCCAAGTCTTTTTCCTTCTCTGACTCCTGAAGAATTTCCTCTCCCAGATGATACCTTGTATCTGGCCTCCTGCTCCCTACACCTATCTTCATTACATTACATTTGGTTGGGTTAAACTCTAACAACCATTTGTTCGACCATTCCTTCAGCTTGTCTAGGTCTTCTTGAAGCCTCAAACAGTCCTCTTCTGTTTTAATCCTTCTCATAATTTTAGCATCGTCCGCAAACATTGAGAGAAATGAATCGATACCCTCTGGGAGATCATTTACATATATCAGAAACCAGATAGGACAGAGTACAGAGCCCTGTGGGACTCCACTGGTGACTTCACGCCAATCGGAGGTCTCACCCCTCACCGTAACTCTCTGCTTCCTATTGCTTAGATTCTCCCTTATCCACTGGAGCACCTTACCAGCTACACCTGCCTGTCTCTCCAGCTTATGTATCAGCCTCTTTTGCGGTACTGTGTCAAAGGCTTTCCGACAATCCAAGAAAATGCAGTCCACCCAGCCCTCTCTTTCTTGCTTAATCTTTGTCACCTGATCGTAGAATTCTATCAAGCCTGTAAGGCAAGATTTACCCTCCCTGAACCCATGTTGGTGATTTGTCACGAAGTCCCTTCTCTCCAGATGTGTTACCAGGTTTTTTCTCACGATCTTCTCCATCACCTTGCATGGTATACAAGTCAAGGACACTGGCCTGTAGTTCAGTGCCTCTTGCCTGTCGCCCTTTTTGTATATTGGGACCACATTCGCCGTCTTCCATATTTCTGGTAGGTCTCCCGTCTCCAATGACTTACTATACACTATAGAGAGTGGCAAGCAAAGTGTCTCTGCACACTCTTTCAGTATCCATGGTGAGATCCCATCTGGACCAACAGCCTTTCTAACATCCAGATCCAGCAGGTGTCTCTTGACCTCCTCTCTCGTAATTTCGAACTCTTCCAAGGCCGCCTGGTTTACCTCCCTTTCTCCTAGCACAGTGACCTCACCTTGTTCTATTGTGAAGACCTCCTGGAACCTCTTGTTGAGTTCTTCACACACCTCTCTGTCATTCTCTGTATACCTGTCCTCGCCTGTTCGAAGTTTCAATACCTGTTCTTTCACTGTTGTTTTCCTTCTGATGTGACTGTGGAGTAGCTTTGGTTCGGTCTTGGCTTTGTTTGCTATATCATTTTCAAAACTTTTCTCTGCTTCTCTTCTCACCCTGACGTACTCATTCCTGGTTCTCTGGTATCTCTCTCTGCTTTCTGGTGTTTTGTTATTCTGGAAGTTCCTCCACGCCTCGTAGCCTCGTAGGGGGCCTCGTAGCCTGGTGGATAGCGCGTAGGACTCGTAATTCTGTGGCGCGGGTTCGATTCCCGCGCGGGGCAGAAACAAATTGGCAAAGTTTTTTTCACCCTGAATG
>NC_091178.1:23019884-23067384 GCF_040958095.1 Procambarus clarkii
ATTTTCACACAATGTTCCATTCGCATCCGAACGGGTTTTTATATACATACTATATAAATCTCACCTCTGTGATGGGAAAAAGCGTGCCTTTTTGAAAAACTGTTTATCATGCGTTTTTCATGTGAGGGAAATCTTCGAAACCACTTTACCGATTGCTTTGAAATTTTGACACAACGTTGCATTCGAATAGGCACGTGTTTTCATCTAGCTACTATGTACATACCTCACCTGTTACAGGTAAAAAAACTGACATTTTTTTTAAAAACAGCATCATCTGTTGGTCGTAAGAGCAGCACAAGCTGTAATCTCCTATGTGTTTTCACCAATTGCTCTGAAATTTTCACACAACGTCCCATTTGAATACACATGTGTTTTTATACACCTACTATATAGATACTGGTAAATACATGCTTTTCTGAAAAACAGCGCCATCTGTTACATGTAATAACAACACATGCTTTACTAAATATGTCACGATACCATTTCAGTGTTTCCGATTGCATTGATAAATTGATTTATTATAGATTTTTATTTTTTTTCATTTTGATTTAATTATTGTGTGTGACATTGCTTTGGAATTGAGCTGTGTTGTTTACCATATCGTTCATTTCGTAAGTATAAGTATAGATGCCACACCTGTGACAGGGACTCGTGGTTCAACCTTGACGACAAGCAGACGTCTGGACACCTCCTCTGCCTGGGAGCCACCTGAGCGCATTGTGTTTTCGCGTTTTGGCGTTGCTACTGCCGTTTTGCATCCCTATTCAACAGTCCGGCTGTACAATGCCTGGCGCAAAAATCGCCTTGGGTCCTGGTTTTCCCGGCAGGGTGACGATATTCGGGAGCCGGCTGGGCTGAGAAGTGCCGGGGGTTGGTGGGTCTCGGTGGGCTTCTGGTGTGCCCTCAGTCGTTGTGGGCGGCTGGCTTCTGCTTTGCCGGAGGACACTGGATGACTTTTGCGTTTTAGTTCGGGGCCGCGATTTTGGTTTTGCTACCCAGTGTTCTCTGTGTGGGGCGGGGTGACTACTGGATGCTTGTCACCCTGAGGGACTCCTGGGGCTCCCCAATCATCTGCCCATTTGCGTTTATTTGCCTAATGGCATAATAGTTTCCAGTGATTGGCGTCACTCATTTCGTGATTAGGCTTGGCATTTCACCTTTCCAGGCTTCGTGATTAACCCTTACCGGGTACACCAGGGCGCATCCGATCCCACGATCGTCGTCGCCCCTAGATCAACAACTACAACATCTGTGACAGGTAAAACAATTCTTTGTTAAACAAGCAGTGCCCTCTGTTACACGTAAGAGCAACACACGCTATACTAAATATGTTACGATTCCATTTCAGTGTTTCCGATTGCACTGACAAATTGAATTTTCATAGATTTCGATTTATTTCATATTGTTTTAATTATTTTGTGTGACATTGTATTGGAATTGAGCTGTGTTGTTTACCATACTGTTCATTTCGTGAGTATAGTTTATTTAAATATATTTTTTCATTGTTTTTATTTCGTTTTTTTAACAGTTTTAATTACATATTTTAGGGATGGGAACATCAGATCATTTGATGTTCCCAATTTTCTGATGGGAAAATCAGATCATTTGGGAATGCATCGGTCGAGGGATTGGGGAATGGTGGGGGAGGGCGAGGGGACAGGAGTGAGAGATGGTGGGGAAGACAAAGGGACAAGGGATGGGGAAACGGTGGGGAAGACGTGGGGACGGGGTAGTTGGGGATGGCGGTGACGTGAGGACACGGGAATGGAGAACAGTGGGGAGGACAAGGGGACATGAGAGTAGGGGATAGTGGGGAGGACGAGGGGACGGGGGAAGGGGGGAAAATGGTAAGCAAGACGAGGGGACAGGGGAGTTGGAAATGGTAGGGAGGACGAGGGGACGATGGAGTGGGGAATGGTTAGGAAGACGAGAGGACGCTAGAGTGGAGGATGGTGGGAAGGACATAGAGACGCTACCTCCAATAATCTGAACTGATAGAGATAAGGAGGACAAAATTAATTTCATGAGTTAGAAACCTTCATTACAAAGAAAAATTTAAATTGCTTAACTAACTTTCTTTACAAAGGCGAAGAATTAAGGGTAGCATGATTGGAGTATATAAATGGATTAAAGGGTATACAATGGGAATATAAATAAGGTTTACATACGTCACCCATATACAAAATATTTCTCGAAATATGAATATAAATTGAGTAAGTTTTATTTTGATTTTGGAAAGAACTGGGTAAATGCTTCTTTTGAAATAATGTTGTTGAAATATGATTTAGATTACCAGGTAACATAATATACGTGGAATCACTGAATTGTTTCAAGCATAAGTTTATCATATCATATATGTTAAAAGAGTTTGGGTAGATATCAATTGGATGTGAACCTTATTGGCCAATATGCAATCTGCGGTGTCCTTTATTATTATGTTTGTTATTTGAGGAAAATAATATGTTGCGTTAGTAAATGGCCCAGTTCTTGAGATGAAATTAGTAAATGAGACAAGCTAAGAGTCTATAACGTGATATGACTGACCTACGAGAGATATGGGCTTCGTTAGAGTCATCTTGAGATGCATCTCTGCAGGAAGGATACTCGAGTCCTGGCGAAAAACTGCGTGGTTGAACAGGTACTGGTGCTCTTTGTTGGGAGAAGCCTGCAAGAAAAATATTTGTTGTATAAGAACTCATGTATGCTTTACAAACACATGCAAACCAGCACGCTCACACACACACAGGAAATTGCCATGAAAGTTGCTACCTCTCAGGAAGCAGCAAGATGCACTAGCCGACTGATAGAGAGGAAAAGAGCAGTAATCGTGGTAGGTATTAAGGAGCAAATAGGAGGCTACTCCAAGGGAGAGGAGAGATATGGACAAAACCACAGTCAAAGATATCCTTGAAGGGGTACAGATTGAGATGGAAGAACAAAAAAAAGGTTTTCAGGCTTGGCTGGTTCAACAAGGACAAAGATCGATTGATAAAAGTGGTTTTCAAAAGCGAGGACACAAAAGAAGAAATTTTAGCAAAGAAGAGCAGCCTACTCAATGTACTGAAGTTCAAAAAGGTATTCCTGCAGAGGGATATGACCAGGGAGGAGAGATCGAGGGGAATCGAAGAACCAGTGAGACTCGACCTAGTCTTCACTCTGAATGTCTCTGACATAGGGGAAATTGACTTTGAGGCCCCAGTAGGAATGAGCGATCACAGTGTACTGACGTTTGAGTATCTGGTCGAAGAAGGGCTAAAGTACCCGAGAAAGGGAACTGAAAGCAAAAGGCTAGCATTCCGTACAGGAAATTACGAGGAGATAAAAAAAATCCTAACGGATGTAACATGGGAATCAGAGCTAAGGGGAAAGACGGCCCAAGACATGATGAAATACATCACGCAAAAGTGCAAGGAGGCAGCAGAAAAGTTTATCCCGGTCCAAAAGGTAAAAAATGTAATGTAGATGAGAAACCCATGGTTTAATCAGTGATGTTAGTTAGCTAAGAAACAAAGTAAAAGAGCATGCAGACTCTATAGAAATAACAGGACACTTGAGAGCAGAGAAGGTTACCAGAGAGCAAGGAATGAATACGTCAGGGTGAGAAGAGAGGCAGAAAGGCAATATGAAAACGACATGGCGAGCATGGCTAAGACCCAACCCAATTTTCTGCACAGCCACATTAGGAGAAAGATAACAGTGAAGGAACAGGTAATGAAACTGAGGATAGGGGCTGACAGATTCACTACAAACCACAGAGAAGTGTGCGAGGAACTTAATAAGAAATTCCAGGAAGTCTTCACATTAGAGCAAGGAGAAGTTTCAGAGATAAAAGAAGGAATAGTTAACCAGGCACCACTAGAAGAGTTTGAGATTACCAGTGGGGATGTAAGGAAGCTTTTGCTAGAGTTGGTAGTGACAAAGGCTGTAGGCCCGGATGAAATATCGCCATGGGTACTAAAGGAAGGAGCAGAAGCACTGTGCCTGCCACTGTCCATGGTGAATAACAAATCACTGGTAACAGGTAAACTGCCAAAAATTTGGAAAGCGGCAAATGTAGTCCCGATATACAAGGAGGGGGATAGACAGGTGGCACTGAACTACTGGCCAGTGTCCCTAACTTGCATACCATGCAAGCTAATGGAGAAAATTGAGCGAAAAAAGCTAGTGGAACATCTGGAGCGAAGGAACTTTGTGACACAACACATGGTTTCAGGGATGGCAAGTCATGCCTCACAGGATTAATTGAATTCTACGATCAGGCAACAAGAATCAGACAAGAAAGAGAGGGGTGAGCAGTCTGCAAATTTTTGGATTGCCAGAAAGCCATTGACACAGTGTCACACCAGAGACTGGTGCGAAAGCAGGACATGAAGGCAGGAGTGAAAGGGAAGGTACTCCATTGGATAAAGGAGTACCTAAGTAACAGATGGCAGCCATTCACTGTGAGGGGTGAGGTCTCAGATTGGCAAGACGTCACTAGTGGGGTCCTGCAGGGTTCAGTCCTTGGACCCATACTGTTTCTTATATATGTAAATGATCTTCCAGATGGCAAAGAATCATTCCTCTCATTGTTTGCTGATGATGTAAAAATTATGAGGAGGATTAAGACAGAGGAAGACAGTATGAGACTACAAGATGACCTAGACAGACTGAATGAATGGTCCAACAAACGGCTTCTAAAGTTCAACCCGAGTAAATGCAAGGTAATGAAACTAGGCAGTGGAAACAGGAGGCCAGACACAGGATACAGAATGGGAGATGAAGTCCTTCATGAAACGGACAGAGAGAAGGATCTAGGAGTGGATATCTCACCAAATCTATCTCCTGAAGCTCACATCAAAAGAATAACATCTGCGGCATATGCGAGGCTGGCTAACATCAGATCTGCTTTCAGGAACCTGTGTAAGGAATCATTCTGAACCTTGTATGCCACATATGTAAGACCAATCCTGGAGTATGTGACCCCAGCATGGAGCCCGTACCTTTGTCAAGCACAAGGCGAGGCTTAAAAAAGTTGAGATATATGCCACTAGACTACTCCCAGAACTAAGAGGCATGACTTACGAAGAACGGCTGCGGGAAATGCACCTCACGACACTAGAAGACAGCAGAGTAAAGGGATACATGATCACTACCTACAAACTTCTCAGATGCATTGACAGGGTAGATAAAGATAAACTGTTTAACAAGGGTGGTACGCGAACAAGGGGATACAGGTGGACACTGAATACCCAAATGAGCCACAGGGACGTTAGAAAGAAATTCTACAGTGTCAGAGTAGTTAACAGATGGAATGCATTAGGCAGTGATGTGGTGGAGGCTGACTCCATACAAAGTTTCAAATGTAGATATGATAGAGCCCAGTAGACTCAGGAATCTGTACATCAGTTAATTGACAGTTGATTGGCGGGACCAAAGAGCCAGAGCTCAACCCCCGCAAGCACAATTAGGTGAGTACACACACACATCTATCACCCTTACATTTGAAACTGTATGGCGTTGCCTTCACAACATAATTTCCTATTGCATTCCATTTTATAATTACTCTGGTACTGAATTTTTTCTATTGTCTAATGTTATGAGTATGTTGCACAATTCATCTAGTTGTGCTTGCGGAGGTTGAACTTTGGTTCTTTGGTCCTGCCTCTCAACTGTACACCTGTTGAATGACAGTTAACAGGTGGCACCAATGAGCCGAAGCTCAACCCCCCCACATGCACAACTAAGGTGAATACACATATCTGAGGGGGGGGGGGTATACACAATAAGTTGGGGGTCTGACGGCTGAGTGGACAGCGCTCGGGAATCGCAGTCATAGAGTTCGGGAATCAATCCCCGGCATAGTCGAAAACAAATAGGCAGCGTTTCTTTCACCCTGATGCGTCTGTTCACCTAGCAGTAACTAGATACCTGGGAGTTAAAAAATCTGTTGATTGATTGACTGTTGAGAGGAGGACCCAAAAAAACAGAACTCAAGCCCCATAAGCTTAATTAGGGGAGTACACACACTACCAAGCTCAAACACACACACATTAGTCAGTATGTTACGTCCTGTAGACAGAGACTATAAGACGACCTGAACAAACTGGATGAATGGTCTAGAAAATGGCTACTAAAGTTTAACTCAGGATTGTAAATTAACTGTAAAGTAAGGAAATTAGGCGAAGGGAGAAGAAGGCCAAACATAAGGTACTATCTGGGAGGTGAAATCCTGCAAGTGTCAAATAGAGAGAAAGACCTGGGGGTTTATATCACACCGAACCTGTCCCCAGAGGCCCACATCAAAAGGATATCATCAGCGGCACATGCTAGATTGACTAACATAAGAACTGCCTTAAGAAACTTGTATAAGAAATCGTTCAGAACCTTGTTTACCACTTATGTTAAACCAATCCTGGAGTATGCAGCTACAGCCTGGAGTCCATACCTAGTTAACAGCCCATCCTCCGAATAGACAGTACGTTTTAATACTAAATGTAATAAGTACAATCCTGACTATCGACATACTACATAAATACACTTAACCGCCAGCATCGCACCAAAATATTGTAAATATTGGAGTTTATCTGAAAAGCTGTATAGAAAACCTCGACCTAACCTAACCTTAGGAGTGTAGGAGAACAAGCATGTAAATAGAATTTATTGCTTCTTAATTACAATTAGTACTGAACCTAGAGCTATATTGATATTACAATATTATAAAACTAATAAAAACAAACTATAGTCTTTCAATAAATTATAAAGTAACTCAGGATATTTTCAAATTTTGTATAAAATGTCTATTGCTTAATAAAACTGAAAAATAAATTCTTTATATTTAAACCTTGTGAATATAGAAGCACACGAAAACGTCTACCTAAAAATTTTGAGTATTAGCAGAAAATGAGGAGAATAATATATGGGGAGGTAAATGTAACAGCACGATTTAGGGTGTTTATGTACTATGCAGACAGTCATGAATGTACATATTACATTTAGCATTAAAACGTACTGTTTCTTTGGAGGAAAGGTTGCTAGATAAACACAAGACCAAGTAAAACAAGATTTAGAAGTATGACACCAAACTATTCCCAGAACAAAGAGGAATGAGCTACGAGGAAAGGCTACGGGTGTTAGACCTCATGTCCCTGGAAGACAGAAAAGTATGGGGGAGACATGATCACCTCCTTCAAAATTCTTAGGGGACTTGACAGGGTGGAAAAGGCAAACTATTTAGCACGGGTGGAACACGAACAAAGTGTAACTATGTATTAGCTGGTTGGTATTAGCTAGTAACTATTAGTTACATAGTTAACTAGCTAGTACACAGTTACACTCTACCCACTTTAAGACCCCGGGTCAATGCAGGAGCAGGACTGAATGGCCCTGCAACAGGAACGGAAGCAACCTTAAGAAGATAAACTGCCAACATGTTGCAATCCTAATTTACTACCCCATTATGTAGGACCTCATTAATACCCCCATGTATGTCATTCATCCATATCATTTACCACCTCACCATTAGAGGACACACACACACACACACACACACACACACACACACACACACACACACACACACACACACACACACACACACACACATGTGTGTGTGTGTGTGTCCCCTAACTCCGAAGAGTTAGGGGGGACATGATCACCACATTCAAGATCCTCAAGGGAATTAACAGGGTTGATAAAGACAGGCTGTTTAACACAAGGGGCACACGCACTAGGGGACACAGGTGGAAACTGAGTGCCCAAATGAGCCACAGAGATATTAGAAATAACTTTTTTAGTGTCAGAGTGGTTGACAAATGGAATGCATTAGGAAGTGATGTGGTGGAGGCTGACTCCATACAGTTTCAAGTGTAGATATGATAGAGCCCAATAGGCTCAGGAACCTGTACACCTGTTGATTGACAGTTGAGAGGCGGGATCAAAGAGCCAGAGCTCAACCCCCGCAAGCACAACTAGGTGAGTACAACTAGGTGAGTACACACACACACAAAAAAAAAATGGAATTACACACAGATGGAATTACAAATAAAGCAAATGAGCTTGGAGAACGGGTACTAGACGAAAACCCAGACATAATAGCCCTCACAGAAACAAAGATCACGAAAACGATAACAAACGCAATGTTCCCACAGGACTATTATGTTATGAGGAAAGAGAGGGAAGGAAGAGGTGGGGGTGGTGTAGCTCTGCTGGTAAGAAAAGGCTGGGATTTTGAGGAGATGGATATTCAGGGCTATGAAGGTTTCAGTGACTACATAGCAGGTACCGTAACAAATGGAGGGGAAAAAATTATAGTCGTAGTCATCCACCACCAAATGACAGAAGACCTAGACAGGAATATGATAGAAATAACATGGCCACCATTAACATAATAGAAAGAGCAGCTTCTGTTGCTAGCAGGAATTGATCTGGACAACTAATTATGGGAGACTTCAACCATGGGAAGATAGATTGGAAGAACAGAGACCCGCATGGAGGACCAGAAACATGGAGGGCTAAGCTGCTGGACGTGGCAACAAGAAACTTTCTAAGCCAGCACATCACAGAACCAACAAGAATGAGAGGAGAAGATGAACCAGCAATGCTTGATTTGATATTTACCCTAAATGAGTGGGATATAAGAGAAGTTAAGATGGAAGTGCCCTTGGGAATGAGTGACCACAGTGTATTGAACTTTGAGTACCTGGTAGAGCTAGAACTTATCTCCCCCAAAAAAGAACTAGGAATCAAAAGGCTGGCATACCGAAAGGGAAATTATGAACACATGAGAAGTTTCCTAAGTGAAATACCTTGGGACACAGACCACAGAGATAAGTCTGTACAGGGTATGATGGACTATGTTACCCAAAAGTGTCAGGAGGCAGTAAACAGGTTCATCCCGACCCAACGGGAAAAATCCGAGAAGCAACAGAAGAATCCATGGTATAATAGCGCATGTATGGAAGCGAAGAAACTGAACAAAAGGGCGTGGAGGAACTTCCGGAATAACAGAACACCAGAAAGCAGAGAGAGATACTAGAGAACCAGGAATGAGTATGTCAGGGTGAGAAGAGAAGCAGAGAAAAGTTTTGAAAATGATATAGCAAACAAAGCCAAGACCGAACCAAAGCTACTCCACAGTCACATCAGAAGGAAAACAACAGTGAAAGAACAGGTATTGAAACTTCGAACAGGCGAGGACAGTTATACAGAGAATGACAGAGAGGTGTGTGAAGAACTCAACAAGAGGTTCCAGGAGGTCTTCAAAATAGAACAAGGTGAGGTCACTGTGCTAGGAGAAAGGGAGGTAAACCAGGCGGCCTTGGAAGAGTTCGAAATTACGTGAGAGGAGGTCAAGAGACACCTGCTGGATCTGGATGTTAGAAAAGCTGTTGGTCCAGATGGGATCTCACCATGGATACTGAAAGAGTGTGCAGAGGCAATTTGCTTGCCACTCTCCATAGTGTATAGTAAGTCACTGGAGACGGGAGACCTACCAGAAATATGGAAGACGGCGAATGTGGTCCCAATATACAAAAAGGGCGACAGGCAAGAGGTACTTAACTACAGGCCAGTGTCCTTGACTTGTATACCATGCAAGGTGATGGAGAAGATCGTGAGAAAAAACCTGGTAACACATCTGGAGAGAAGGGACTTCGTGACAAATCGCCAACATGGGTTCAGGGAGGGTAAATCTTGCCTTACAGGCTTGATAGAATTCTACAATCAGGTGACAAAGATTAAGCAAGAAAGAGAGGGCTGGGCGGACTGCATTTTCTTGGATTGTCGGAAAGCCTTTGACACAGTACCGCATAAGAGGCTGGTACATAAGCTGGAGAGACAGGCAGGTGTAGCTGGTAAGGTGCTCCAGTGGATAAGGGAGTATCTAAGCAATAGGAAGCAGAGAGTTACGGTGAGGGGTGAGACCTCCGATTGGCGTGAAGTCACCAGTGGAGTCCCACAGGGCTCTGTACTCGGTCCTATCTTGTTTCTGATATATGTAAATGATCTCCCAGAGGGTATCGATTCATTTCTCTCAATGTTTGCAGACGATGCTAAAATTATGAGAAGGATTAAAACAGAAAAGGACTGTTTGAGGCTTCAAGAAGACCTAGACAAGCTGAAGGAATAGTCGAACAAATGGTTGTTAGAGTTTAACCCAACCAAATGTAATGTAATGAAGATAGGTGTAGGGAGCAGGAGGCCAGATACAAGGTATCATCTGGGAGAGGAAATTCTTCAGGAGTCAGAGAAGGAAAAAGACTTGGGGGTTGTCATCACGCCAGACCTGTCTCCTGCAGCACATATCAAGCGGATAACATCAGCGGCATATGTCAGGCTGGCCAACATACGAACGGCATTCAGGAACTTGTGTAAAGAATCATTCAGAACTTTGTATACCACATATGTCAGACCAATCCTGGAGTATGCAGCCCCAGCATGGAGTCCATATATAGTCAAGGATAAGACTGAACTGGAAAAGGTTCAATTTTTTGCTACCAGACTAGTATGGTGGCAAACTAGCTGAGAGGTATGAGCTACGAGGAGAGACTACGGGAATTAAACCTCACTTCGCTGGAAGACAGAAGAGTTAGGGGGGACATGATCACCACATTCCAAATTCTGAAGGGAATTGATAGAGTAGATAAAGACAGTCTATTTAACACAAGGGGAACACGCACAAGGGGACACAGGTGGAAACTGAGTGCCCAAATGAGCCACAGAGATATTAGAAAGAACTTTTTTAGTGTCAGAGTGGTTGACAAATGGATTGCATTAGGAAGTGATGTGGTGGAGGCTGACTCCATACACAGTTTCAAGTGTAGATATGATAGAGCCCGATAGGCTCAGGAATCTGTACACCTGTTGATTGACGGCTGAGAGGCGGGACCAAAGAGCCAGAGCTCAACCCCCGCAAACACAACTAGGTGAGTACACACACACACACACACACACACACACACACACACACACACACACACACACACATATATATATATATATATATATATTTATATATATATATATATATATATATATATATATATATATATATATATATATATATATATATATATATATATATTATATATACATATATAACTGAAAATTCACACCCCAGAAGTGACTCGAACCCATACTCCCAGAAGCAACGCAACTGGTATGTACGAGACGCCTTAATCCACTTGACCATCACGACCGGACAAAATGAGGTGATAGCCAAGGCTATTTGAACCACCCCACCGCCAGCACTCGGATAGTAATCGTGGGCATAGCATTTTACCAAATCACCTCATTCTTTGGGGCACACGTGAGGAACACAAATGCGAACAAGCCTGAATGGTCCCCAGGACAATATGCAACTGAAAACTCGCACCCCAGAAGTGACTCGAACCCATACTCCCAGAAGCAACGCAACTGGTATGTACAAGACGCCTTAATCCACTTGACCATCACGACCGGACAAAATGAGGTGATAGCCGAGGCTATTTGAACCACCCCACCGCCGGCACTCGGATAGTAATCTTGGGCATAGCATTTTACCAAATCACCTCATTCTTTTGGGCACACGTGAGGAACACAAATGCGAACAAGCCTGAATGGTCCCCAGGACAATATGCAACTGAAAACTCACACCCCAGAAGTGACTCGAACCCATACTCCCAGAATTATGCCCAAGATTACTATCCGAGTGCCGGCGGTGGGGTGGTTCAATTAGCCTCGGCTATCACCTCATTTTGTCCGGTCGTGATGGTCAAGTGGATTAAGGCGTCTTGTACATACCAGTTGCGTTGCTTCTGGGAGTATGGGTTCGAGTCACTTCTGGGGTGTGAGTTTTCAGTTGCATATTGTCCTGGGGACCATTCAGGCTTGTTCGCATTTGTGTTCCTCACGTGTGCCCCAAAGAATGAGGTGATTTGGTAAAATGCTATGCCCAAGAATACTATCTGAGTGCCGGCGGTGGGGTGGTTCAAATAGCCTCGGCTATCACCTCATTTTGTCCGGTCGTGATGGTCAAGTGGATTAAGGCGTCTTGTACATACCAGTTGTGTTGCTTCTGGGAGTATGGGTTCGAGTCACTTCTGGGGTGTGAGTTTTCAGTTGCATATTGTCCTGGGGACCATTCAGGCTTGTTCGCATTTGTGTTCCTCACGTGTGCCCCAAAGAATGAGGTGATTTGGTAAAATGATATGCCCAAGATTACTATCCGAGTGCCGGCGGTGGGGTGGTTCAAATAGCTTCGGCTATCACCTCATTTTGTCCGGTCGTGATGGTCAAGTGGATTAAGGCGTCTTGTACATACCAGTTGCGTTGCTTCTGGGAGTATGGGTTCGAGTCACTTCTGGGGTGTGAGTTTTCAGTTGCATATTGTCCTGGGGGCCATTCAGGCTTGTTCGCATATACATATATATATATATATATATATATGACGGAGGGAGGAGGATAGGGGGGACGGACACGTGGTGAGCAAGGTCCTACACTTGAACCAATTTCAACGTGGATCACGATGCCTGAGCCAGCCAAGACTTGACCTGTGTAGGTATGAATACCTGCTGAAGGCCCCAGGGTGACAAGAAGAACCGTATCTCCTTCATTCCAACATAATGAACGTAGCAAGATGTGTTGTCTGAGCTTTGTGTATGGTGAGGCAGGTACAGTGTAAGGGTGAGGGTGAGGGAAGGGTCGCCGCCGTCTCAGTGCCGCCACCCACCAGCCCCCAGGGGGGTGCGGGGGGAGGGGGAATGATGGGGGGAGGCTCTCGAGCTGCCTACAGTGATGTTAGTGGAAAGTTAGTGCGTTCATAAGCAAATCGGTGAGTGTAGTGTTAAAAACAAAGTGCACTAGTGATTTCCTCGAGTGTTGATAGTGTGTAACAAGTGTGACGGCGGCCTCCCTCGCGTGCTCCCCCTCCACCACCCCGGCCCGCCATCTTCCCCCACCCCGCTACCTGCGCCCGATTCAGCCAACCGCCCATCAACACACAGCCTACCTACACACAGTGCCCAGGCCATGCCCAACTCCCCCAGGAGGGTAATGCTTGCCGTGTTACTCTCCACCTGGGAAGGAGAGGGTGCACTCAGTGGGCAGCCAGGCGTCATCACATCTAGGCATGGCACATGTCGCACCTGACACACAGCCTCTTTCCAGCCAAGAAGATGACCACCCAAGAGGAAACTGTCAAGTGTGTGACAGACGGTATCGTCTCAATGCAAATGGAACTGTCCGCTATCATTCTGTCAATTCAGGTGGTTGTCTAGGGTCTAGGCGCCTGCCCGGGGCCGTGACGATGGACAACCTGCTGCAGGAGCGAGGAGCAATACCTCCCTCAACTTCATTTCAGCAGATAATCTACTTGAAGCAGTCAAAGCGACGTCCACCAGAACCTTGCCCCACATCCCCAAGGCTGCCTGTCACCAGGCAGCAGCCAAACTCACCAGTCTGCTGACAAAGGTCAACAATGCTCCCAGAACCTCTGGATCGTGGCACAATCTCCTTCTATTTGGGAATGCATGCCTAGCATTACCGCCCAGGAGGGACAAGTCATTAGCAACCTCTGTAATCAGGGCACTTAATGAATTCCCAGAGCAGACAACCTGGTCCGCCTCCCCCCTCGTGCCAAGAACACCAGCCGCAGGACGACCAACAATAACTCATCTGAGAACCACAAAATGAGAGCACAGATCACCAGGAAAATAGAAGAGGGCAATACCACAGGTGCCATCAGAATCATGACCAGCGATGACACTATTGCCCCCAGGAATGCCACGACAGCAGAGGCTCTTCAAGACAAACACCCACCCAGAGCCCCCGACAGCAGCAGGGATCCCCAGGAAAACAATGCTGGCATAGAACCCTTGACTGTTCGAGAATCTGAGGTTTACAAAGCAGCCATGTCTATCCCAACAGGTTCAGCAGGGGGCTTTACAGGCCTAAGACCCCAGCACATCACACAAATGCTGAACCCGGTGCTTGGAGATGCTGCAAAGGACCTTCTAGTGGAACTTACCAGATTCTCCAATATGTATTTGGCTGGCGGCATCCCTGCGGACATCAGGCCTGTCTTTTATGGAGCATCACTCTGTGCTCTAAAGAAGAAGGATACCTGGTTGATACCTGGTTGATGGGGTTCTGGGAGTTCTTCTACTCCCCAAGCCCGGCCCGAGGCCAGGCTCGACTTGTGAGAGTTTGGTCCACCAGGCTGTTGCTTGGAGCGGCCCGCAGGCCCACATACCCACCACAGCCCGGTTGGTCCGGCACTCCTTGGAGGAATAAATCTAGTTTCCTCTTGAAAATGTCCACGGTTGTTCCGGCAATATTTCTTATGCTTGCTGGGAGGACGTTGAACAACCGCGGACCTCTGATGTTTATACAGTGTTCTCTGATTGTGCCTATGGCACCTCTGCTCTTCACTGGTTCTATTCTACATTTTCTTCCATGTCGTTCACTCCAGTACGTTGTTATTTTACTGTGTAGATTTTTTACTTGGCCCTCCAGTATCTTCCAGGTGTATATTATTTGATATCGCTCTCGTCTTCTTTCTAGTGAGTACATTTGGAGGGCTTTGAGACGATCCCAATAATTTAGGTGCTTTATTGCGTCTATGCGTGCCGTATATACAATACAATACAATACAATTTTATTTAGGTAAGGTACATACATACAATAAATATTTACAAGGATTGTTAACTTATAGGTATAGCTAGTACATACAATGCCTAAAGCCACTATTACGCAAAGCGTTTCGGGCATAAATATGTTATATGTTATACATATGTTCTCTGTATTCCCTCTATTTCAGCAATCTCTCCTGCTCTGAAGGGGGAAGTGAGTACTGAGCAGTACTCAAGACGGGACAACACAAGTGACTTGAAGAGTACAACCATTGTGATGGGATCCCTGGATTTGAAAGTTCTCGTAATCCATCCTATCATTTTTCTGGCTGTCGCAATATTTGCTTGGTTATGCTCCTTAAACGTTAGGTCGTCAGACATTATTATTTCCAAATCCTTTACATGCTGTTTTCCTACTATGGGTACATTTGATTGTGTTTTGTACTCTGTATTATGTTTAAGGTCCTCATTTTTACCGTACCTGAGTACCTGGAATTTATCACTGTTAAACATCATGTTATTTTCTGATGCCCAGTCGAAAACTTTATTAATATCAGCTTGAAGTTTTTCAATGTCCTCAGCCGAGGTAATTTTCGTACTGATTTTTGTGTCATCTGCAAAGGATGATACGAAGCTGTGACTTGTATTTTTGTCTATATCTGATATGAGAATAAAGAAAAGCAGCGGTGCAAGGACTGTACCCTGAGGTACAGAGCTTTTCACTGCACTTGGACTAGATTTTATATGGTTGACAGTTACTCGCTGAGTCCTGTTTGACAGAAAACTGAGTATCCAGCGTCCTACTTTACCGGTTATTCCCATTGACTTCATTTTGTGTGCTATTACGCCATGGTCACATTTATCGAAAGCCTTTGCGAAGTCCGTGTATATCACATCAGCATTCCGTTTCTCTTCTAATGCCTCAGTGACTTTGTCGTAGTGCTCAAGTAGCTGTGAGAGGCACGATCTTCCCGCTCGAAATCCATGTTGGCCTGGGTTGTGAAGGTCATTGGTCTCCATGAAATTGGTGACCTGACTCCTAATCACTCTCTCAAATACTTTTATGATGTGCGATGTTAGTGCAACTGGTCTATAATTTTTTGCCAATGCTTTGCTCCCTCCCTTGTGTAGAGGGGCTATGTCTGCTACTTTAAGTGCATCTGGTATCTCCCCCGTGTCCAAGCTCTTCCTCCACACTATACTGAGTGCCTGTGCTACCGGCACTTTGCATTTCTTTATAAATATTGAATTCCATGAGTCTGGACCTGGGGCCGAGTGCATGGGCATGTTTTCAATTTCTTTTTCAAAATTTAGTGCGCTCGTGTTTATATCAGTTATATTTACAGGGGTTTGAATATCCCGCATAAAGAAATTGTCTGGATCTTCCACCTTCATGTTGTTTATTGGAGTGCTAAACATGTCCTCATACTGCTTTTTTAGGATTTCACTAATTTCTTTGTCATCCTCCGTGTATGAACCTTCACTTGTACGAATAGGTCCAATAATGGCAGTGGTTTTTGCTTTTGATTTCGCATATGAGAAGAAATATTTTGGATTTTTCTTTATTTCCTGAATTGCTTTCTGTTCTAACTGCCTTTCTTCAGTTTCATATGAGTGTTTCAATTTCCGCTCGATTTCTTCAATCTCCCTATTTAAATTATTCCTTCTTTGACGGGAAATTCGTGTCTGCATAAGCAGTTCCGTTATTTTCTTCCTGCGTTTATAGTGTCGTCTGCGTTCTCTTTCTACGTTAGATCTCTTTCTGGCTTTCCTCAAAGGAACATGTTTCAGACAGACTTGATACGCTTCTGAAGTCAGTTTTTCTATTCCTTCTGTAGGACTTGTATTATTTAGAACAGTTCCCCATGGAATGTTTGTAAGTTCCCGGTTTATTATCTCCCAGTCTATCCTTTTATTATTAAAATTGAATTTACTGAATAGCCCCTCTCGCTTTATCAACGTTTTAGGTCTATTCTGAGTATTGATGGTCGTTTGCACTTCAATGAGTTTGTGATCTGAGTATGTGGTATCTGATATCGTAATGTCTCTGATAATGTTGTCATTGTTCGTAAAGACCAGATCTAGAATATTTTCATTTCTCGTTGGCTCCGATATCTGCTGATTGAGTGAAAATTTGTCACAGAATCTAAGTAGTTCTCTAATCTGTGGTTGGTTAGATCCTGATAGATTTCCTGGTATAATATTATTGTTTGCTATTTTCCACCTGAGACTAGGCAAGTTGAAGTCACCTAGGAAGATAATATCAGGTATCGGGTTCTCCAAATTATCAAGGCTATTCTCAATTTTGCTTATCTGTTCTGTGAATTCCTCAGCCGTTGCATCTGGCGGTTTGTATATTAGTATAATCACTAAATTTATTTTCTCTATTTTTAATCCCAGTACCTCTACCACCTCATTTGTAACGTTTAGGAGCTCCGAGCATACAAGGTCTTCCCTAATATACAGACCCACTCCTCCATGTGACCTAATTTTCCTATCACACCTGTATAGGTTATATCCTGGAACCCAGATCTCACTGTCCAACAATTCCCCTGTATGGGTTTCTGTGAAAGCTCCAAATACTGCATTTGACTCCGTGAGGAGGCCATTTATGAACTGTACTTTGTTGTTTGTTCTTGTTTTCAGTCCTTGTATGTTGGCAAAGATGAATGAGGTTACTCTATTAGTGATAGTTTGAATGGGAGACTTTTTCGGCAAGTCCATTATTCGTGGACATAATGAGTTTGTCCTGACCAGTACTGATTGTTGTAGGGCAGTTTTCTGTCGTAGTTGTAGTTCCCTTTCGGTGGGTAATTGTATCTGTAATTCTGGAATGCAAGTGGATCTGGCATCCAGTTCCATACACTCTCCATGCTGCTCCTTTTGAATTCTCTGCCGGTCTGGTATAAAAAATTTATAGAGTTTCCTCCAAATTCATTATCCTGCTTGCCACTCTTTATGTAGCGTTCCGTGCCTTTCACGTGAAAGTGTGGGCAGCTAAGGTCATAGCATTTTCTGTCCTCCAGTGAGGTTTGGCACATGTCAGGATGGAAAAACCTACATATTGATCCAAATCGACACTCACCTTTCCTAAGCATATTTAAACATTTTTTGGGATGTTCGTAACTGCATTCTAATCCTTTCTTATTACCAGCATATCTATGTCTGCATATGCCCTTTGCATAAAATTTGCATAAGTCTGTCCTTCTGTTCTGAATTGCTCTATCGAGAACCGTCGTGGTGTCTGTACCTATCGAGCTGTCAGTGCTGTCTGGTACACTTTCTAGTTTACTGTCATCTACATCCTGGCCTACTGAGTCAGAGTTTACAACTTCCTGAGTTTCAGCCTCAGTTTCATCCCTGACTATAGTCTCCGCCCCTTGTATATTAGAATTGTTGTTCCTTTCCCACTCCTTCTGGATGGCTGGTAGGCTTCCAGTGAATGATGTTTTCCGATCATGCGTCATGTTATCTAGAAGGTTTTTTAGGATATTCCAAGCTGGCAGGTCATTTTTACACACCCAGAGCAAGTGGCCAGCTCTCAGTGCCGTAGTGTTACTCACTCCTGTACAAGCCGAATGGAATCTAGTCTTACAGATATAACATTCAATTCCCGTTACCTTCGTCTTTAAGAAGTTGTTACAGTGGCCACAAATTTGTTTATTTACTCCCATATTGCCTTGTTTTGTTGTATATATCTATATATTTATAATATTATATGTATATTGTATATTTGTAACAATATATATGTATATATATTTATATGTTTAATATTTATAATATTATATGTATACCGTATATTTGTAATATTATGTATGTTATTTCGTTCAAACTTTATGGCAGGTACTTAGCGTAGGTAGCGAGGCTGGTCCCCCGGTCAGTACAGGTGACCTCTTGTGGCCCAGGTTGATGTCACCAGTTTCCAGTTACCCGATTTATAACCACTGATGCCGCCTCTTGCAACTATTTTATATTTCTAGTATTCTATATTTATAATATTCACTTCCAACTTATATGTTGTTGTGATACCCGTTCCACATCACTGTTCCACGAATCACCGTTCACTATTTTTTTGTTTTTTTTTTCTTAATACACGCATGTACACCAAGCCTCGTTCACTGGCTCACACGCGGTCTCCCGTTTATTCTCTATTTAGCACAAAGTTCTATTGTTAATGACTATTTTCAATTTTCCAGCGGGTCACTATGCACTTTGTTATGTCTGTAATCAGTAATCCATGGCAGTAGTCCTAAGAATCCCTGTTAATGTCGCGATTTTAACGGAGCGCGCACGGTACGTCTACCCCCTCCCTCGACCTCGACCTGAGGATAGGGGTATCAGGCCCATTGCCGTTGGCAACACCCTCCGACACCTCGTAGCTAAGGCTGCAGTGAGATCTATCAGCCAGGAAGCAGCCACCTTGCTGAAACCTCATCAGCTCGGGTTTGGGATTCCCCTAGGTTGTGAACCTGCAGCACATGCAGCGCGGGCTTACACTGCTGATCTCCCGGACCAGAAGGCACTATTAAAGTTTGACTTCAAAAATGCTTTCAATCAAGTCAGACGAGACGCTGTCCTCAGGGCTGTACACAACTATTTCCGTCCCCTTTACCCATTCATCCGATCGTGCTACAGTGGGGACTCTAAGCTTCTTTTTGGGGAGCATGAAATAAACTCCTGTGAAGGTGTCCAACAAGGTGAGCCCTTAGCACCCCTCCTTTTCTGCCTAGCTGTCAAAGAGGTCATTGATAGCCTGACAAGCGAGCTAAACATCTGGTACCTGGATGATGGCACTCTCGCTGGAACCACGGAAACCATTTTGGAGGATATAAGGAAAATTCAGGAGCAGGGAGCAGCCTTAGGCCTCATTCTCAATGCATCCAAATGTGAAATAATCTCCCGCAATCCAGACATCACTAGGCAAATACAAAATGTTCTTCCAGACATTCTCGTTGTCGAGCGACCGGACTGCACTCTCCTGGGTGCCCCCATTGGCCCACGAGCAATCGAGGAGGTCCTGGCTGCAAAAATCACTGATCTAAAGAGAATGCTGGACAAGATTGACAAAGTGATGCCCATGATGCTCTCTTTCTCCTCACAAGATGCCTGTCTCTCCCTAAGTTGACCTATATTCTGAGATGTTCTCCATCCTACAGCAGCCCTAAGTTAAATGTGTATGACACCCTTCTGAGGTCCATGCTGGTGAAAGTCCTGAACCTGCCTTAGGACGACTCTCAGTGGGAGCAAGCAACCCTTCCTGTAAGACTCGGCGGCTTTGGTGTCTGCACAGCCTCCCAAATTGCTCTACCGGCCTTCCTTTCCTCCTCCCACACATTGCACGACCTCGTCAGAGATATTTTACCTGCAACCCTGAGAGATTCAGCAGGAATACATGATCCTACTTTCACTGAATGTTCAAATCAGTGGGATATTCTTGCAGCCCCAACAACCATTATAGAGCCAACAAAACAACACAAACAGTCCGGCTGGGACCACCCTCTAGTGGAAAAAGTAGCTGATGCCATGCTCAGCGCCGCAACATCAGACAAGGAGAAAGCCCGCCTCAGAGCAGTGTGTGCCCCGAATGCAGAAGACTTCCTCCTGGCAGTACCCATGTCAGCAATGGGCACGCACCTAGATCCAGAATCCCTTTGTGTAGCAGTGGCACTCCGCCTTGGTGTCCCATTTCACAGTGAATACAAGTGTATTTGCAACAGGGTGGAAGCAGACCAATACGGACTGCATGGGTTGCATTGCGGAAGCACAAAGGGCTGGCAAGCAAGACACAACGAGGTCAATGACATCATCAAGAGAAGCCTCGTCTCAGCTAGGTGCCCAGCGGAGAGAGAACCTCGCATCCAAGGGGTCCAAAACCCGGATTTCCCCGCACTTTGCCCTGATGGCATCACCATATACTCATGGAAGGAGGGTAGACAGTTTGTGTGGGACTACACATGTGTATCCACCTTGGCTGACACCTATGTACACTTCGGAGCTGATCAAGCAGGTGGGGCGGCCAACCAGAGGGAAACAGCAAAATCACTCAAGTACAGGCGACTGGAAGGTCAATACCTCTTTGTTCCCATAGCGTCTGAGACGCATGGCCCCTGGGGCAAGAGTGCCTTGGGATTTCTCAAGGAATTGGGTTCCAAGCTCATTGACGTCACCAGAGACCCAAGGGCTTCCAGTTTTTTGTTTCAGCGCCTCAGTGTGGCGATCCAGAGGGGAAATGCTTGCTGCGTCCTCGGTTCCTGTCCGGAAGCGGAGGAGCTTCAGGAGATCCATAACCTTTAGGCATTTGTCTTGTTATATATATATATATATATATATATATATATATATATATATATATATATATATATATATATATATATATATATATATATATATATATATATTGTGATGGGAAAGTGTTGGAGTGTGATTGCCATTGGAGTTCGGCAGACCTCCAATGGCAGGTGTCAATGTCTGGTCACACACAAAAAAAAAGATAGACAGCTTGTCTGTTGTCTATTGTAAGTGAGAGGGAGGAACACGTAAAACACAAAGTATGAACAATGAAACTTTAATATATACTTTAAGCATAAATAAAAATAAAGACAAATCTCGGGGAAATGAATAGTGCAATTAAATAACAAAGATAAATGCAAAAACAATGTGAGACAAAATAGTAAATGGTAAAATGGTGCTGAGAATATTGGCTATGGTTGAGACCTCCCTTAGTATACAGAGCTTAGTATGCCAGAGAGAGATGTCAACTCTTAGAGCACAAAGAATATTCTGAAGTTGATGGCTGGTCCAGGCTCAGACATCAACTCAGGTAGATGGCACTGAGGTGCAGTGTGCAGGTGTGCGGTATTCGAGTCACCAATCAGGAGCAGGCAGGCTGGGATGGGTAGTTGGCTGGTTGATAACGAGCTGGCTTGGAGGGTGTGTGGAGTTGTGGTTTTAGGGTATGTTGTGCCTCCTGGTCAAAACGTTTTGGGCTACTGGTGGACGTATCTTGAATGTTGCATCTTATACTTGTAGACTGGACGTAACTTTAGATAGGGAAGAGCAGGCTCAATCTCTCTTGAAAGAGATTATCGTCACAACTCTTCCCCGAAGCCTGCGGTTCCGGGTGAAGTTACGTCTTCAGGTGGTACAGTGGTAGGTGGAGCTGCCTCTACCTCATAGACTCTGGAGAGGGCGTCTGCTAGGATGTTGTCAGAACCCTTGATGTAGAAGATCTCCAGGTTGAAATTCTGCAGATTTAGAGCCCATCATAGAAGCCGTTGATTGTTGAATTGGGCTTGCTGCAGGAAGCGTAGGGGGTTGTGGTCCGAGTAGATGGTGGTAGACCGAGTACCTTGCAGATACGGCTCGAAGTGCTGCAAGTTCAGGACGATGGAGAGTAGCTCCCTTTCGATCGTGCTGTAGTTCCTTGTAGCTGTAGTAGCTAACAGATCGAGGCTCTCTTCGCCTCGTTGTTGCATCAGGACACCCCCGATGTCGGTACCACTGGCGTCGACATGGAGGATGAAAGGCTTCGTGATATCTGGCGAGGCGAGAATAGGATTAGAACATGGCAAAGGAGCACTATTATAGTCCTGTAAATTGGGATGAAGATCGGGTAGGATTTCCGATTTGGAAAGCACCGACTCAGTGCTAGTTCTTTCGGGAGAAGCAGGGAAGGTTTCACTGTGGAGGTATGGACCTTTAAATGTGGAGACTGTTACCAACACAGTGGGGGGAGTACCTTGATACTTCTTCAGGAGGTTGATGTGGCACAACTGGGTCTTCCGCCGCCTATCTGGAGTCTCAAGAACGTAGTTGTGGTTGTTTCTGCACTCCTTGATGCGGTAGGGTCCTGAAAACTTGTTTTGCAATGGAGAACCTGGGATAGGAAAATATGCCAACACGAAGTCTCCTGGTTTAAATTTCCTTAATTTGCTGCTTTGGTCAAAATGAGTCTTCATCCTCTCCTGGGCTTTCAATAGATTGTCATTAGCAAATTTACGTACTCTCTCTCTAGAATGTGTTTTAGGTTTTGAAGAAACTGGGGCACATTCTGAGGGTCACTGAAGGTGGCATTATGTAGAGAGTCTTTGAAAGCTTTTTTGAGAGGAGTACGGCACTTACGTCCGTAGAGCATCTCATAAGGAGATACTCCAAGAGACTCATTGGGAAGACTTCTGAAAATGCACATAATGAGATCAAGTTGTTTATCCCAGTCCTTCAAGGTGTCATTGCAGAATTTCTTTAGGAGTGCTTTAATAGTCTGATGACTACGTTCAAGAAAACCCTGTGAAGCAGGATGATAGGGGCTGGACAATACCTGTGTGATATTGAACTCCTCCAGTGTCTTCTTGAAGAGATCACTGGTGAAGTTGGTGCCACAGTCGCTTTGAACCTCTCTTGAAAATCCATACTGGGTGAAGATCTTCAGTAGGTGTTTCACCACTGTAGCTGTCGTAATGTTCTTTACTGGAACAGCTATGGGGAATCTGGTGGTAGGACACATGATAGTTATTATATAGGCGTTGCCAGAACTGGTCCGGGGTAAAGGACCAACACAGTTTAAGATGAGTCTGTGGAAAGGTTCCTCAGGCACCTGGATGGGTTTTAGTGGAGCCTGGGGAATAGAGATGTTAGGTTTACCTGCCATCTGACATGTATGACACTGTTGTACGTACTTTTTAACGTCTTTTACCATACCTGGCCAGTTGTAGTCTTGTCTGATTCCGTGGTAGGTTTTGTTGAAACCATAGTGAGAAAGAGCTCCGTGGGCCAGGTGTAGAATATCGGGCCGTATGCTGGTGGGAATCACTAGTTGTTCGACATTGGCCCAATCGTCATCCTCCTTCAGCTTGCTGGGTCTGTATCTGCGGTAGAGCAACTCATTCTCTAAGAAGAACCCAGGGATACTGTCAGGTTGAGTCTCAGCCTGGAAGAATAATGGTGTTAATGATTGATCTTCCCTCTGTAACTTACGGAACTCCAAACTGGTAAGATACGGTGGTAGATTCTGAGGGTCTTGAGGGACAGCGGTAGCAGTAGAGTCAGTTGGTTTCGGTCGTGAAGCTTGTGCACGGGTGGTCACCAAAACCGGAGGAGAAACTTCATCACTTTCTTGGACCTCTGCTGGAACATATTCAAAGATGGGATTATCCATTACAGAGGTACACACCTGTGGTTTGTCCGTGATGATCAGGTTGGACGGTTGCAGATCTTCTGCCAAGTCGATGCCCAGGAGAAGTTGTACTCCAGGCATGGGGTACAACTCGCCATCAAGCTTTTCCCTGATGGCGACTTGGACTTCACCGGTCACGAAGGGACAATCCAGGTGGACTCTGGCGAGTGGATATGGAGTGGTAGCAGTGAGGTCAGTGATAAGGACTGTTTCCCCGGTGTAGGTGATGTTAGGCACAACTGATTTCAATATAATGGACTGAAGAGCCGCTGTGTCCCTCAAGATCTTCAATTTGAAACGTCCCTCCGAATCTATACCGTTGGTAGAGACAGTTCCAGGATACAGGTGTTTACTGAAGAGAGAAAGATCATTAACATGAACACCAACATTCATCACAGGCTTACCGGACTTAGGAGGAGTCTGTTTGGGTTTAGTAGATTCATTGCTCTTATATTGAGCCTTTCCACATCTATCTATGGTATGTCCATAGAATTTGCAATACTTTCAATACAATTGTGAGCTCGCTTCATCTGTACTCACTTTATCGTAACTGTACCAAGACTTCCTACTGGGAGGTGGTGATGGTGTCAGCCGGTGGATGAGGCTGTAGGTGTCAGCCGACTTTGCACATTTGATGTAGTCGGTTTCTTCTTTATCTGCTAGATATAAACGGACGGAAGGGGAAACACGTCTCAAGAATTCCTCAACTAGCTTGAGGTTGACGAGCTCTGTAAATGTAGAGACATGTGCTGCTTCCAGCCATTTCATGAAATATCTTTTCTTGGTATTGGCAAATTCTAGAAAGGTGGTGGTACTAGCCTTTAGATGGTCACGGAATTTTCGTCTGTGGCTTTCGGTGGAGAGAAGGTAGGCGTCCAAAACTGCTTGCTTCAGGGTCTGGTGGTCATTCTCAGACGCTAAGGTCTGAGAGTAACTGCAGCTCTACCTGTAAGATGCACTCTGAGAAGGGTAGACCATTGATCTGCAGGCCAGCTAAGTTTATTAGCTAGGGTCTCAAAGGTGGTAAAAAAAGACATCAATCTCTATCTCAACGAATGGTGGCATTAACTTACTTGCATGGGAGATATTGAAACTTACGGGAAGACTAGCGGTAGCTTGCTGGTGCTGAGTGTGGTGTGAAGTCTCCAACGTGAGTTCTCGTTGACGACATTCTATAACCATATCCGCTTGCTGTTTTTCATGCTCGCGTTGTATCTCCAGGTGGCGTTGTTTTGCTTCAAGCTGTACTTGCTCACACTCTCTGAATAGGGCCATCTCACGTTCTTGCTCTTCTTTCCTCATTGCAGCCTCTCTTTCCTTTAGGGCCGTTTCTCTTTCTTGCTCTTCTTTCCTTATTGCAGCCTCTCGTTCTCTCATGTGGATAGCTTCTTGCTGTTGCTCACTCTCGAGCTTTGCGAGTTCGAGTTTGAGTTTCATAGTTGCCAAATCATGTTTATCTGCAATAGAATAAGTTTCGTGAGTTTCAGAGTCAATCTTCCCTTCATCTAAGAGGTGATCCATAATCAAGTTATGCAATTCATTTTTGTTAGCTCCATGGGGAATATCTAGTTGATACTCGTGTGCAAGAGTTTGTAATTCAGTCCTCTTGGCACGACATAAGGTCCCTATTTCACCTGCTAGATCGTTACGAAAAGCTTGGAGACGAAATATTGTGAAAGATAGCAAATAAATGCACAACGAATATAGTTGTGATATGGTAAATATCAGAAACAGGATAACGTGGCAACTGGTAACTATCCTGTGGAATTTTAATCTTTAACAATTAACGTTAATTTTAGGATGGTAAATGATTAATCATTCAAAGTCGCAGGAAATCTTGTACCCGGTACTTAATGTAAGAGAATATGGGCAAGAAAATCCTAATAAATAAATGAAACTGAGTTTCTAAAACAAATGAAACATTTAATTCCTCCAAAAGTGAATTAGGTAGTCCAAGAATGTAGGCACACCTTGCCAAGTCTCTATAGGACATAAGCATGGGTTTCCCACTAAATGAAATATGATACTTACAGAATTAGCGAACTTTGTGCTCTGTAAAAAGAAAGCTAATTCCCTACCTGAGTAAATATCATCATCTCTGACCGACGTGTAGGGGTGCGAGTGTCAACTGGT
This sequence comes from Procambarus clarkii, assembly GCF_040958095.1. Taxonomy (NCBI): domain Eukaryota; kingdom Metazoa; phylum Arthropoda; class Malacostraca; order Decapoda; family Cambaridae; genus Procambarus; species Procambarus clarkii. The sequence continues at coordinate 23,045,778 of NC_091178.1, forward strand.
GACGAGAACTGCTGCTGAGGTCTCAACTCAGCAACGTAGTCCGTGCTAAAGGTACTATGGCCCTCTTATCCTCCTTCGGTCGGATTGGAGAAGATAGGGTGCTTTGACCCGAAGACAAACCAAAGTACCAGGGTACCACAGTGATGATCTGCCGATAATGTGAGAAATATCCTAGGGACAAAAGATGGTAAACACGAGTAATAACACTGAAATAGAGACGACCAATTAAGAGAATGACTGCGGCCTACAGTCACCACGTAATCCAAAGTTATCCAACACTCCCCATATGCTACTCTCGGAATGCACAATACACACAGCACCATATAAATATGAAAATTTATGATAATATTGAAAAGCAACTTTAGCAAAGCCAAGTACGCTTACCACAAATTGATGTTCTAGTACTAGTACCTTAGTGAAGCTCCGTGGACAGGCCCCCATTAAATGTGACGGGAAAGTGTTGGAATGTAGATGTTCGGCAGTCCTCTAATGGCAGGTGTCAATGCCTGGTCACACTTACAAAAAAAAAAGATAGACTACTTGCCTGTTGTCTGTGGTAAGTGAGAGGGAGGAACACGTAAAACACAAAGTATGAGCAATGAAACTTTAATATACACTTAAAACATAAATAAAAATAAAGACAAATCTCGGGGAAATGAATAGTGCAATAAAATAACAAAGATAAATGCAAAAACAATGTGACACAAAATAGTAAATGGTAAAATGGTGCTGAGAATATTGGCTATGGTTGAGACCTCCCTTAGTATACAGAGCTTAGTATGCCAGAGAGAGAGATGTCAACTCTTAGAGCACAAAGAATATTCTGAAGTTGATTGCTGGTCCAGGCTCAGACATCGGCTCAGATAGATGGCGCTGAGGTGCAGTGTGCAGGTGTGTGGTCGGCGAGTCACCAATCAGGAGCAGGCAGGCTGGGATGGGTTGTTGGCTGGTTGATGACGAGCCGGCGTGGAGGGTGTGTGGAGTTGGGGGTTTTAGGGTACGTTTTGCCTCCTGGTCAAAACATTTTGTGCTACTGGTGGACGTATCTTGAATGTAGCATCTTATACTTGTAGACTGGACTTAACTTTAGGTAGGGAAGAGCAGACTCAATCTCTCTTGAAAGAGATTATTGTCAAAATATATATATATATGTTGTACCTAGTAGCCAGAACGTCGTACTCGGCCTGCTATGCAAGGTCCGATTTGCCAAATAAGCCAAGTTTTCCTGAATTTACATATTTTTCAATATTTTTTTCTTATAAAATGATAAAGCTATCCATTTCATTATGTATGAGTTAATTTTCTTAAAATAGAATTAAAACTAACGTAGATATATGACCAAACCTAACTAACCCTATCTAACCTAACCTATCTTAACCTAACCTAAACTAGCACAACTAAGTCAATAATTTATGTTCATAATATAATATAATAATAATAATTCAAATATACTATTTGGAAAGAATTTATTGAAAATAACGAAAATCACTCGGCCTATTAGGCAAAACGGGCCTTGCATAGTAGACCAATAAATGCGTTCTGGCTATAAGGTACAACATATATTTTATATATATATATATATATATATATATATATATATATATATATATATATATATATTACAACTTTAGAACACATTCCCACCAGGAGACTCGAACCCTAGCCAGCACAGAAGCCTTCCAGCAACTGGCATAACAGGTACGCCTTAACCCTCTCCACCACCTGCTCAGACCCTTAAAAGAGATGGTAATTTCGGAGTATTTAAATACCACAAAGATCACCACCTCCCAAGAGCACTAGAGCAAGTGAGGGGTCATTTAGACGTTAATTTCATCAAGTCCCTGTTAATATGGGAAGACACAGTGTCTATGCTTAAGGCACAACTCTCCTAAAATGATGAAATTAACGTCTAAATGACCCCTCACTTGCTCTAGTGCTCTTGGGAGGTGGTGATCTTTGTGGTATTTAAATACTCCGAAATTACCATCTCTTTTAAGGGTCTGAGCAGGTGGTGGAGAGGGTTAAGGCGTACCTGTTATGCCAGTTGCTGGAAGGCTTCTGTGCTGGCTAGGGTTCGAGTCTCCTGGTGGGAAAGTGTTCTAAAGTTGTATACTTGACTCTCGTGTTTAGGAGAGTTGTGCCTTAAGCATAGACACTGTCTTCCCATATTAACAGGGACTTGATGAAATTAACGTCTAAATGACCCCTCACTTGCTCTAGTGCTCTTGGGAGGTGGTGATCTTTGTGGTATTTAAATACTCCAAAATTATCATCTCTTTTAAGGGTCTGAGCAGGTGGTGGAGAGGGTTAAGGCGTACCTGTTATGCCAGTTGCAGGAAGGCTTCTGTGCTGGCTAGGGTTCGAGTCTCCTGGTGGGAAAGTGTTCTAAAGTTGTATACTTGACTCTCGTGTTTAGGAGAGTTGTGCCATATATATATATATATATATATATATATATATATATATATATATATATGTCGTACCTAGTAGCCAGAACGCACTTCTCAGCCTACTATGCAACGCCCGATTTGCCTAATAAGCCAAGTTTTCATGAATTAATTGTTTTTCGACTACCTAACCTACTTAACCTAACCTAACCTAACGTTTTCTGCTACCTAACCTAACCTATAAAGATAGGTTAGGTTAGGTAGGGTTATTTAGGTTCGGTCATATATCTTCGTTAATTTTAACTCATATAAAAAAAATTGACCTCATACATAATGAAATGGGTAGCTTTATCATTTCATAAGAAAAAAATTAGAGAAAATATATTAATTCAGGAAAACTTGGCTTATTAGGCAATTCGGGCCTTGCATAGTAGGCTGAGAAGTGCGTTCTGGCTACTAGGTACGACATACATATGTCGTATAGGAATAGGGAGAGGCCTAGGGGACGGACGTGTGGCGGAGGAGCTGCTGCCTTCTCAGCCATTACCCTGAGACATCTTGGCCTCACCGTACCAAGACTCAACCATATTCACCGTGAATACACCAAGCAGACGTGGGAGTGACCGGAAGTGCGTACGGTGTACCATTGTTACGGCCCTCTCGGGACGCAACGGGGTTCTTACTCTGATGTAGTTAGAGGAAGATATATATCCGGCCCCAAGCCAGTAGAGGCTATCAAGGGATGCGATCCGTGACGCAAGTAACTTAAAGGGAGTAGGGAAAGAAAGGTAAGAACTTAATATAATATAATATAACCTTCACCATTTAAATATATAAAAGTAAAACGTATACAAGGGGGAAGGGTATTAACACTTTACAAAGGGGATCAACACTGTAGTCTTCTGCTGGAGACTATGGATCCTCGAAGCTAGGTGCCGAGTCCGCGGTGCTTTCTTCGTGGCCTCAAGACGTGTCCTCGGAGAACGCCGAGCCTACCCTGGCCACAGGTCAGCCACAACACAGGTCCACTGGGGGCACCGTCGTGGAGGCCGTCAACCACACGTCCAGCAGGTCTGCTGGCAGGTACTGAGCCACCAAGGCTGGTACGGCCACTCCACGAACGATATAAGGGGTACGCCCTAGACAGGAGTCTCGTGTGATATCACCAATCACCCTCCTGTCCTCAATACCCCAGTGGATTATCGTCTCCAACCGTCGGTCCCGGGTAAATCCTTCCACTGCCACTCCACTGGCAGGCTTAACACACCACAGTGTTCTTCCGGGGGGACGACGTCACGACAGCTGCAGCAAACTTCACTGTATGGAGACTGGCTGCCTCGGGTAGACTGACTACACCTTCAACACAGTGGTCCCAGGTTGGCTCTGTAAGCAGACACGTCATTAATAACCGGGACACTAATACACCACACTCACAGGCTCAGATACAAACGCCCGACATATCCACTCCCTAGATGGCGCTGTCGTCGGAGCACCACCTCACCAGAGGTCAGGAGCGGCGGTGTAGAGTGCTGAACCAGACTGGAAACTGGTCCTCGAGGCCAGTACACGCTGTCCTCACCAGGTGTCGTCGTCCGTTTGGCGGGGGTTTCGGGAGCTGACCCACAGATGGCGTGTTTGTCACTGCTCCAGGCTCGGACGTTGAATCCGGGTTCGTAACAACCATCTATGTGAAAACTTATCAAAACAGGTGGGTTGGCAGTGTGGAGTCATGGAGGCTGTAGTGAGGGGCCAGGATGGACCCTGCAGGCCTCCCATAGTGAGGGGAGGTGGGGGGTGAGTGAGGGGTGTTGTGTGGTCAGGAGAGAGAGGTGGGGGTTACGCGTGTGCCAAACAGTGTTTTGTGTTTTTCTTTTTTGAAAGTTTTGCTGAACAAGTTACGTTGTCAGCGATAATTGGCGCAACATATCTATCATATTGTGAGTACATCACACGTGCAGTGAGTCAGATTACAAGTGTGTGATTCATTCATTATTGTGCAGTGATATACGGGGAAATTATACCAGTGTTAGTGTCGCCCTGACCCCCGCCCCCACCCAGCGCCCAGGCCGGGAAGTACCTGCTCTTCCCCCTCCTTCCCACCCCACCACGTCGCCTCCCCACCCACGAGGCCACCTTGCCACCCGCCCATAGAAGCCGGGAGGCTCCCATGTGTGTCTACGCTACCCACCCACCCAATGTATACCCACATATTGTGTAGTGGGTGTATACCCACACTTTGTATAGAGGTGGTATATGTATTACCACTCACCTGAGTAGTAAGTGCCACGGCCAGCTCATCACCCCCCCAGCCTCCAACCGCCGCCCACCCTCCAGTCTCCACCCGCCGTCCACCTTCCCGCCCAGCGCCAGCCCAGCGCCCGCCCATGTCGCAGCTCCCAACAGATAGCCAGGCTTCTCCAAGCCAAGATGAGCCATCAAACAGGGGTAGACAAGGTAGATGTCAGACGTGTGACCGGGTATGCTATATCCGGTTGAGTGACGATAATGTGCGCATTCATTACCACAACGGAGCCAGGTGTTTGGGTTCTGGGCGCCCTCCCAGGGAGAACACCAATCAACAGCCCACACCGCCCGTAAGGCAAAACACCTCCCAGACCTTCATTCCCACAGAAAATTTATTAGAAGCTATCAAAGCAACATCGGCCAGAACCTTGCAACACATCCCTAAAGCAGCCCGCCCCCATGCAGCAGCCAAATTATCTGCCGTCCTGAGAAAGGTCAACGACTCTCCTGGAACGACCCAAGCATGGCACAACCTCCTAATGTTTGGCAACATATGTCTAGCCACCCCTGCAAGGAGAGACAAAACCTTAGCTGCCTTAGTCATCAAAGCTATAAATGATTTTCCCAGGGAGGACAACCAGGTGCGCCTTCCCACTCGCGCGAGAAACACCCACGGCAGGAAGAGCAACAGTGGCATATCCGAGACATCAAAAATCAGAACATCAGTCACCAAGAAAATAGAAGAAGGAAACACTATTGGCGCAATACGAGTCATCACCAGTGAGGACTCAATTGCCGACAGAGATGCCGCAACAGCTCAAGCCCTAAGGGAGAAACACCCACCCAGGGCTCCGCGTGAGGACGACATTGTACAAGTGGGGGCTACCGGAGCAGAACCTCTCTGGGTGGCTGAATCTGTGGTCCATAAAGCAGCCATGTCCTTCCCTACAGGATCAGCAGGTGGGTTCACAGGACTAAAACCCAACCACCTCAAGCAAATGCTCAACCCTGCACTGGGTGACATTGCGAAGAACCTCTTGGTGGAACTAACCAGATTCACCAACACATGTCTAGCTGGCAACATACCAGCGTCCATAAGACCTATCTTTTTTGGAGCATCTCTCTGTGCTCTAAAGAAAAAGGATGGAGGGATCAGGCCAATAGCTGTGGGCAATTCTCTCCGGCGTCTCGTCGCAAAGGCAGCTGCAAGAACAGTTAGTGATGCAGCGGCCAACATGCTGAAGCCAAAACAGCTCGGGTTTGGCATTCCACAAGGGTGTGAGGCGGCAGCCCATGCAGCTCGAGCCTTCATCGCCAACATCACAGACGAAAAGGCCCTTATCAAGCTAGATTTCAAAAATGCCTTCAATTTGGTGCGGAGGGATGCTGTACTCCGTGCGGTTCATAGTCATTTCCCTTCCCTCTACCCTTTTGTACATTCATGCTACAGTATGGATCTTAAGCTACTTTTTGGCGAACATGAAATTGACTCGCGAGAAGGCGTCCAACAGGGTGACCCCCTCGCTCCTCTCCTTTTCTGCTTAGTCATCAAACAAGTCACAGAGGTCCTGTCCAGCGAGCTTAACATCTGGTTCTTGGATGATGGTACCCTAGCTGGTTCCCAAGACTCCCTCCTGGAGGACATCAGAAAAATCCAGGAGCAAGGTGCAGTTTTAGGCCTCACCCTGAACCCTTCTAAATGTGAAATAATATGTTCCAACCAGGGCATCGTAGAGAGAATAGAGGGTCTTCTGCCAAATATCCATAAAACTAAACCTGAAGACAGCACACTCCTAGGAGCTCCCCTGGGGTTGAAAGCCATCGATGAGGTCCTTGATAAGAAAATCGCCGACCTTAAGAGGATGGATGGGAGGATTGAGGATATTGATGCTCATGATGCACTCTACCTCATCACCAGATGTCTGTCCCTCCCCAGGTTAACCTACTTTCTGAGGTGTTCACCATCTTACAGTAGCCAAAAACTAAGTGAGTATGACCGGTTACTGAAATCAATGCTAGAAAAAGCCCTTAACCTCTCTCTCGATGACCTACAGTGGAAACAAGCCTCTCTTCCCGTAAGACTTGGGGGCCTCGGAGTTCGAACAGCAACGCAAATCGCTGTTCCAGCCTTCCTGTCCTTCTTATCAGCATCCGACGACCTTGTGAAGGAAATTCTACCTGCCCACTTACATCAGCTGGCAGGTGTACATGATCCCAATTTTACACGCTGTGCCACAGAGTGGGCCTCTCGTGTAGGCCAATCACCTCAACCACCATCCCCAAAATCCCACAAGCAATCCAGCTGGGATGGTCCCATTGTAGACCAAGGTGCTGCAGAGTGCCTGGGTGCTGCAACAACACAACACGACATTGCTCGCCTCACAGCAGTAGCAGCACCACATGCAGGGGATTTCCTGTTAGCAACCCCAATGTCGGCAACTGGCACGCGTCTCGCACCACACGCCCTCCGAATTGCTGTGGCCCTCCGCCTTGCTGCCCCAATCCACACCAGATATAGGTGTATTTGCGGCGAGGTGGTGGCTGACAGGTACGGTCACCATGGCCTACTCTGCCAAAGCACAGGGGGATGGCACTCGAGGCACAGTGAAGTTAACGACATCATCAAGAGGAGCCTCACCACAGCTGGATGCCCAGCTGAAAAAGAGCCCCGTTACCTAACGCCCCGTAACTCTGATGCTCTTATTGGTCGCCCGGATGGTATCACAGTGAACCCCTGGAAGAATGGCAAGCAGTTGGTATGGGACTACACGTGCGTATCAACCCTGGCTAACACCTACATTAACCTCAGTGTTGCACAACCAGGTGGCGCTGCCACCCACAGGGAAGCAGCCAAATCCCGTAAGTATAGAGAACTGGATCACCACTACAATTTTGTCCCCATTGCTTCTGAGACGCTCGGCGCCTGGGGTAAAAGTGCTACCAGTTTTTTGAAGGAACTGGGTTCTAGGCTCATTGAAACAACAAGGGACCCGAGAGCTGCAAGCTTTCTTTTCCAGCGCCTCAGTGTGGCGATACAGAGGGAAAATGCGCACTGCATCCAGGGTTCCTGCCCGCCATTCAAGGAGCTGGAGGAACTCGACAACCTATGACAACCATCTTTGTAACCCATATGTAACTCCTTTTTTGTAACAAAGTTCAAATAAAGTAAATATATATGTGTACATACAAAAGAATGGGGGTGGTAGGAGAAGATAATATTAGTGTTCAGTGAGAAACCACAAGGTCTCCTCTGAATACTTTTTATTTTCTTCTCCGAGGCTATGGGTCCCCACATTGGCACCAGAGGTGGTACCCTCACAAAATTATATATATATATATATATGTCGTACCTAGTAGCCAGAACGCACTTCTCAGCCTACTATACATGGCCCGATTTGCCTAATAAGCCAAGTTTTCCTGAATTAATATATTTTTTCTAATTTTTTTCTTATGAAATGATAAAGCTACTCATTTCATTATGTATGAGGTCAATTTTTTTTGATTGGAGTTAAAATTAACGTAGATATATGACCGAACCTAACCAACCCTACCTAACCTAACCTAACCTATCTTTATAGGCTAGGTTAGGTTAGGTAGCCGAAAAAGTTAGGTTAGGTTAGGTTAGGTAGGTTAGGTAGTCGAAAAACAATTATTTCATGAAAACTTGGCTCATTAGGCAAATTGGGCCTTGCATAGTAGGCTGAGAAGTGCGTTCTGGCTACTAGGTACGACATATATATATATATATATATATATATATATATATATATATATATATATATATATATATATATATACATATATATATATATATATATATATATATATATATATATATATATATATATATATATATATATATATATATATATATATATATATATATATATATATGTCGTACCTAGTAGCCAGAACTCACTTCTCAGCCTACTATTCAAGGCCCGATTTGCCTAATAAGCCAAGTTTTCCTGAATTAATATATTTACTATAATTTTTTTCTTATGAAATGATAAAGCAACCCTTTTCTCTATGTATGAGGTCAATTTTTTTTTATTGGAGTTAAAATTAACGTAGATATATGACCGAACCTAACCAGCCGTACCTAACCTAACCTAACCTATATTTATAGGTAAGGTTAGGTTAGGTAGCCAAAAAAAGCTAAGTTAGGTTAGGTTAGGTAGGTTAGGTAGACGAAAAAACATTAATTCATGAAAACTTGGCTTATTAGGCAAATCGGGCCTTGAATAGTAGGCTGAGAAGTGCGTTCTGGCTATTAGGTACGACATATATATATATATATATATATATATATATATATATATATATATATATATATATATATATATATATATATATATATATATATTATTAAATATGACCGAAAAAGTAAGATTAATAATTCTAACACGAATTTTCTCAATCTTTCGTACATTACGCTTCACTGTTGGAGGTAAATCAAAAATCACTTCTCCAAAATTCATTTTTATTTCTAGTCTGACGCGACACGGGCGCGTTTCGTAAAACTTATTACATTTTCAAAGACTTCACAAATACACAACTGATTAGAACTTGCGTTTCCCTGATTTTATATCTACATTTGAGTGAGGTGGGAAGGGTGATGTGGCATTACATTTGAGTGAGGTGGGAAGGGTGATGTGGCATTAACACAAGACAGAACACTAGGGGATATTAATAGGGTATTAAAAGTATCAACACAAGACAGAACAGAAACAATGGGTATTGAATAGAAGTGTTTGTAGAAAGCCTATTGGTCCATATTTCTTGATGCTTCTATATTGTAGCGGAGTCTTGAGGTGGGTAGAATATAGTTGTGCAATAATTGGCTGTTGATTGCTGGTGTTGACTTCTTGATGTGTAGTGCCTCGCAAACGTCAAGCCGCCTGCTATCGCTGTATCTATCGATGATTTCTGTGTTGTTTACTAGGATTTCTCTGGCGATGGTTTGGTTATGGGAAGAGATTATATGTTCCTTAATGGAGCCCTGTTGTTTATGCATCGTTAAACGCCTAGAAAGAGATGTTGTTGTCTTGCCTACATACTGGGTTTTTTGGAGCTTACAGTCCCCAAGTGGGCATTTGAAGGCATAGACGACGTTAGTCTCTTTTAAAGCGTTCTGTTTTGTGTCTGGAGAGTTTCTCATGAGTAGGCTGGCCGTTTTTCTGGTTTTAGTAAATCGTCAGTTGTATCCTCTGATTTTTGTCTGTAGGGATAACGTTTCTATTAACAATATCTTTCAGGACCCTTTCCTCTGTTTTATGAGCTGTGGAAAAGAAGTTCCTGTAAAATAGTCTAATAGGGGGTATAGGTGTTGTGTTAGTTGTCTCTTCGGAGGTTGCATGGCTTTTCACTTTCCTTCTTATGATGTCTTCGATGAAACCATTGGAGAAGCCGTTATTGACTAGGACCTGCCTTACCCTACAGAGTTCTTCGTCGACTTGCTTCCATTCTGAGCTGTGGCTGAGAGCACGGTCGACGTATGCGTTAACAACACTCCTCTTGTACCTGTCAGGGCAGTCGCTGTTGGCATTTAGGCACATTCCTATGTTTGTTTCCTTTGTGTAGACTGCAGTGTGGAAACCTCCGCCCTTTTCCATGACTGTTACATCTAGAAAAGGCAGCTTCCCATCCTTTTCTGTCTCGTAAGTGAAACGCAGCACGGAACTCTGCTCAAATGCCTCCTTCAGCTCCTGCAGATGTCTGACATCAGGTACCTGTGTAAAAATGTTGTCAACATACCTGCAGTATATGGCCGGTTTCAAGTTCATGTCGACTAAGACTTTTTGCTCGATGGTACCCATGTAGAAGTTTGCAAACAGGACACCTAGGGGAGAACCCATGGCGACCCCATCTACTTGCTTATACATGTGCCCATCCGGGCTCAAGAAGGGTGCCTCTTTAGTACAAGCTTGGAGTAGTTTCCTCAGAATACTTTCTGGCATGTCAAGAGGAGTACAGGCTGGATCACGATACACTCTGTCGGCTATCATTCCGATTGTCTCGTCCACAGGTACGTTGGTAAACAGCGATTCTACGTCCAACGAGGCTCTTATCCCTGTGGCCCGTGCGCCCCGCAGTAAGTCCACAAATTCCTTTGGAGACTTCAGGCTGAAGGCGCAAGGAACATAAGGAGTCAGCAGGCCGTTGAGTCGCTTCGCCAGTCTGTACGTGGGTGTGGGTATCTGGCTAATGATTGGCCGAAGTGGGTTTCCAGGCTTGTGCGTCTTGACATTTCCATACGCATATCCAGGTTTATATTCCCCAATGATCTTTGGCAGGTGGAGTCCGGATTTCTTGGCGTTCACAGTTTCGATCAGTTTGTTGACCTTTGCTTTTAATTCGGCTGTAGTGTCCTTCGTTGCCCTTTGGAACTTAGTTTGGTCAGAGAGTATGATGTTCATTTTCGCCAGATATTCGTCTTTTTTAAGAATGACATATATTGGCGACTTGTCACCTCTCCTGACAACTATCTCCTTGTTCTCACGAAGGCTTTTAGCTGCCGCTTTAAGCTCGGGGGACAGTATGGTGCTTCTGTAGTTGCCTCGATTCTTTCCTCCTTCTGCAATAAGTTCTGCTTGTAAGGTATCTTTGGTAGTGACCTTCTTTTGTGTCTCGAGGTCGAATATGTCGTCCAACAGAATTTCCAACTCTACTTTCCGGGCCATTTCACTCGGTCTGGACATAACATGACAGTTTATGCCCAGATTTAGGAGAGTGACTTGGTCCTCAGTGAGGTTAATTCCTGCAAGGTTCAGGAAGCCATCTCTTGGTCGTGGAATTGCCATAGGTCCTCCATATAATGTTGTTAGTTTCTTGATAATCCTTGTTTCAGTGCTGAGGTGATGTTGGTCTGTGAGGATGTCGAGGTGTTGTTCAATGCGGGTACGGATACTATGGTCGATGTTGCTATTTCTCCACTCGTTTGTAGCATGAAGTAGTTGCGTTTTGTTGTCTTTGATTTCATTCTCTGCCTTGTATATCTGATCACGAATCAGATCCTGGCGATATTTTATCGTGAAGGCTTGATTCCTTGCTGCTGGGTCGTGCACTTTAACATTAGTATATTTTGGTAGCAGTCTTTCCTGTAGACATATATTATTAAATATGACCGAAAAAGTAAGATTAATGAACTTGAAACCGGCCATATACTGCAGGTATGTTGACGACATTTTTACACAGGTACCTGATGTCAGACATCTGCAGGAGCTGAAGGAGGCATTTGAGCAGAGTTCCGTGCTGCGTTTCACTTACGAGACGGAAAAGGATGGGAAGCTGCCTTTTCTAGATGTAACAGTCATGGAAAAGGGCGGAGGTTTCCACACTGCAGTCTACACAAAGGAAACAAACATAGGAATGTGCCTAAATGCCAACAGCGACTGCCCTGACAGGTACAAGAGGAGTGTTGTTAACGCATACGTCGACCGTGCTCTCAGCCACAGCTCAGAATGGAAGCAAGTCGACGAAGAACTCTGTAGGGTAAGGCAGGTCCTAGTCAATAACGGCTTCTCCAATGGTTTCATCGAAGACATCATAAGAAGGAAAGTGAAAAGCCATGCAACCTCCGAAGAGACAACTAACACAACACCTATACCCCCTATTAGACTATTTTACAGGAACTTCTTTTCCACAGCTCATAAAACAGAGGAAAGGGTCCTGAAAGATATTGTTAATAGAAACGTTATCCCTACAGACAAAAATCAGAGGATACAACTGACGATTTACTATAAAACCAGAAAAACGGCCAGCCTACTCATGAGAAACTCTCCAGACACAAAACAGAACGCTTTAAAAGAGACTAACGTCGTCTATGCCTTCAAATGCCCACTTGGGGACTGTAAGCTCCAAAAAACCCAGTATATAGGCAAGACAACAACATCTCTTTCTAGGCGTTTAACGATGCATAAACAACAGGGCTCCATTAAGGAACATATAATCTCTTCCCATAACCAAACCATCGCCAGAGAAATCCTAGTAAACAACACAGAAATCATCGATAGATACAGCGATAGCAGGCGGCTTGACGTTTGCGAGGCACTACACATCAAGAAGTCAACACCAGCAATCAACAGCCAATTATTGCACAACTATATTCTACCCACCTCAAGACTCCGCTACAATATAGAAGCATCAAGAAATATGGACCAATAGGCTTTCTACAAACACTTCTATTCAATACCCATTGTTTCTGTTCTGTCTTGTGTTGATACTTTTAATACCCTATTAATATCCCCTAGTGTTCTGTCTTGTGTTAATGCCACATCACCCTTCCCACCTCACTCAAATGTAATGCCACATCACCCTTCCCACCTCACTCAAATGTAGATATAAAATCAGGGAAACGCAAGTTCTAATCAGTTGTGTATTTGTGAAGTCTTTGAAAATGTAATAAGTTTTACGAAACGCGCCCGTGTCGCGTCAGACTAGAAATAAAAATGAATTTTGGAGAAGTGATTTTTGATTTACCTCCAACAGTGAAGCGTAATGTACGAAAGATTGAGAAAATTCGTGTTAGAATTATTAATCTTACTTTTTCGGTCATATTTAATAATATATGTCTACAGGAAAGACTGCTACCAAAATATACTAATATATATATATATATATATATATATATATATATATATATATATATATATATATATATATATATATATATATATTCTGTATTTATTATTTTCTGGTTTAGGGCTTCTATCCCTCTAACTATTTTCTTAGCATCAGGGCTTAATTGGAATAGGAGTTCTCCAAAACTCATTTTCGTACTTTTAAGGTGAAGAAAAGAATTGATTTACTATAGAGTGTATTACACTTATTTGTATAATTTGCACGACGTTTCGAACCTCCATGGTTCATTCTCAAGTGAACAGATCTTACAATACTAGTTGATTTTATACCCGCATTAGGTCAGGTGATAATACAATGAAGGTGAAAAACATGGGGGGGATACATAAGGGATAAACATAGGGGCTGCAGAAGGCTTATTGGCCCATACGAGGCATCTCCTATCTAAACACAAAGATTAATCCAGTGTAATTGGCCTGTTATGTTGGACATTGTCTTCTGTGTTGGCATCGATATGTTCTTGTCTTGTCCTTACTCTCATGGTGGGTAGAGTAAATAGTTCCGTGATTTGGGTGTTCATGGTAGGTCGCTCTATTCTTATGTGAATTGCCTCAAGAATTTGTAATCTTCTTGAATCTTGGGTTTTGTCTATTATGCAAGTATTCTTGTTCAACATTTCTCTTGTTAGAGTAATGTCATGGGCTTGTCTCATGTGATTCCTAGGGGCACCAGATTGAAGATGGCATGTCAAACGCCTCGTCAGCTTGGTCGACGTCATACCTATGTACTTACATTGAAGGTTACATCCTTCGTGGGGGCAAGTGTACATGTATACAACGCTTGACTGCTGTAGAGGGTTCTCCGTCGGCTTCGGGCTGTTTTTGATAAGGAGTTCGGAAGTCTTCTTGGTTTTGTAGAATATTATCAGGTTTATGTTTTGGTTAGGAGTAGTGCTTTTTACTCCTTTACGGATTATTTCTTTCATTATTCTTTCCTCTTTTATATGTTCACTGTGCATGGTTGATTTGTAATAAAATTTTATTGGGGGTGTTGTGGTTTCTGTTCTAGGTTCTGAATTATACCAACGGTCCAAGTGTCTTCTTATATCAGCGTTTATTTCCGCGTTGCTATATCCGTTGTTCACCAATACCTGAGTTACTCTTTCAAACTCTCTACTCACGTTGCTCCATTCAGAGCAGTGGGTAAGCGCTCGACGAATATAAGCATTGAGAACACTGGCTTTGTATCTTTGGGGGCACTCACTTCTACCGTTCAGGCATAATCCTATGTTGGTGGGCTTGGTATATACGTTGGTGCTTAAAGAGGTTCCTGTTTTTGTTATTAGTACATCCAAGAATGGCAGACTGTTATTTTCACTATTTTCATGTGTAAATCGGACACATGAAAGTAGGCATATCCTAAGCCATAGGCGACTATGGCTTAGGATATGCCTACGGCAATGTTAAGACGCATAAACCAGGTAACCCACTACGCCCTATAATCAGCCAAATACCAACCCCAACTTATCACCTGGCAAAGAAACTCAATGAACTCCTAACTCCATACACTCCAAGTAAGTTTAGTCTACAATCATCAGCAGATTTCCTAGAATTGCTCAAATCTACCCAGCCCGATGGAATCATCGCTTCCCTGGACGTTGAATCCCTTTTTACCAACGTCCCAGTCGACACAACCATAGGAATGATACTGGATAGAGTATACAGAGACGAGAGCACCCCGAAATTAGACATACCTGAGCCACACTTGAAAAGTCTTCTCGAAGCATGTACAAAGGAAGCCCCTTTCATCAGTCCACAAGGAGACATGTATTTACAGATAGACGGAGTAGCAATGGGCTCCCCCTTAGGAGTTTTATTTGCTAATTTTTATATGGGAACCATCGAAGATAGGGTCTTCAGTAGCAGACAAAAACCAACTGTATACTGCCGTTATGTAGATGACATATTCGTAATAGTAAAAGACCCAGAGGAACTAATTGACCTAAAAAGACACCTAGAGAGAGAGTCAGTACTCCGATTTACACATGAAAATAGTGAAAACAACGGATATAGCAACGCGGAAATAAACGCTGCTATAAGAAGACACTTGGACCGTTGGTATAATTCAGAACCTAGAACAGAAACCACAACACCCCCAATAAAATTATATTACAAATCAACCATGCACAGTGAACATATAAAAGAGGAAAGAATAATGAAAGAAATAATCCGTAAAGGAGTAAAAAGCACTACTCCTAACCAAAACATAAACCTGATAATATTCTACAAAACCAAGAAGACTTCCGAACTCCTTATCAAAAACAGCCCGAAGCCGACGGAGAACCCTCTACAGCAGTCAAGCGTTGTATACATGTACACTTGCCCCCACGAAGGATGTAACCTTCAATGTAAGTACATAGGTATGACGTCGACCAAGCTGACGAGGCGTTTGACATGCCATCTTCAATCTGGTGCCCCTAGGAATCACATGAGACAAGCCCATGACATTACTCTAACAAGAGAAATGTTGAACAAGAATACTTGCATAATAGACAAAACCCAAGATTCAAGAAGATTACAAATTCTTGAGGCAATTCACATAAGAATAGAGCGACCTACCATGAACACCCAAATCATGGAACTATTTACTCTACCCACCATGAGAGTAAGGACAAGACAAGAACATATCGATGCCAACACAGAAGACAATGTCCAACATAACAGGCCAATTACACTGGATTAATCTTTGTGTTTAGATAGGAGATGCCTCGTATGGGCCAATAAGCCTTCTGCAGCCCCTATGTTTATCCCTTATGTATCCCCCCATGTTTTTCACCTTCATTGTATTATCACCTGACCTAATGCGGGTATAAAATCAACTAGTATTGTAAGATCTGTTCACTTGAGAATGAACCATGGAGGTTCGAAACGTCGTGCAAATTATACAAATAAGTGTAATACACTCTATAGTAAATCAATTCTTTTCTTCACCTTAAAAGTACGAAAATGAGTTTTGGAGAACTCCTATTCCAATTAAGCCCTGATGCTAAGAAAATAGTTAGAGGGATAGAAGCCCTAAACCAGAAAATAATAAATACAGAATATGCGGTCATATTCAATGAAACATGTTTGAAAGAAAACCTGCTGCCAGTATACACCAATATATATATATATATATATATATATATATATATATATATATATATATATATATATATACTATATATATATTTACTACTTCATGCTACGAACGAGTGGAGAAATAGCAACATCGACGAAAGTATCCGTACCCGCATTGAACAACACCTCGACATCCTCACAGACCGACATCACCTCAGCACTGAAACAAGGATTATCAAGAAACTAACAACGTTATATGGAGGACCTATGACAATTCCACGACCAAGAGATGGCTTCCTGAACCTTGCAGGAATTAACCTCACTGAGGACCAAGTCACTCTCCTAAATCTGGGCATAAACTGTCACGTTATGTCCAGACCGAGTGAGATGGCCCGGAAAGTGAAGTTGGAAATTCTGTTGGACGACATATTCCACCTCGAGACACAAAAGAAGGTCACTACCAAAGATACCTTACAAGCAGAACTTATTGCGGAAGGAGGAAAGAATAGAGACAATTACAGAAGCACCATACTGTCCCCCGAGCTCAAAACGGTAGCCAAAAGCCTTCGTGAGAACAAGGAGTATATATAGTATATTCGCCAATATACGTCATTCTTAAAAAAGACGAATATCTGGCGAAAATGAACCTCATACTCTCTGACCAAACTAAATTCCAAAGGGTAACGAAGGACACTACAGCCGAATTGAAAGCAAAGGTCAACAAACTAATCGAAACTGTGAACGCCAAGAAATCAGGACTCCACCTGCCAAAGATTATTGGGGAATATAAACCTGGATATGCGTATGGAAATGTCAAGACACACAAGCCTGGAAACTCACTTCGGCCAATCATTAGCCAGATACCCACACCCACGTACAGACTGGCGAAGCGACTTAACGGCCTGCTGACTCCTTATGTTCCTTGCGCCTTCAGCCTGAAGTCTCCAAAGGAATTTGTTGACTTACTGCGGGGCACACGGGCCACAGGGATAAGAGCCTCGTTGGACGTTAAATCGCTGTTTACCAACGTACCTGTGGACGAGACAATCGGGATGATGGCCGACAGAGTGTATCGTGATCCAGCCTGTACTCCTCTTGACATACCAGAAAATATTCTGAGGAAACTACTCCAAGCTTGTACTAAAGAGGCACCCTTCTTGAGCCCGGATGGGTACATGTATAAGCAAGTAGATGGGGTCGCCATGAGTTCTCCCCTAGGTGTCCTGTTTGCAAACTTCTACATGGGTACCATCGAGCAAAAAGTCTTAGTCGACATGAACTTGAAACCGGCCATATACTGCAGGTATGTTGACGACATTTTTACACAGGTACCTAATGTCAGACATCTTCAGGAGCTGAAGGAGGCATTTGAGCGGAATTCCGTGCTGCGTTTCACTTACGAGATGGAAAAGGATGGGAAGCTGCCCTTTCTAGATGTAACAGTCATGGAAAAGAGCGGAGGTTTCCACACTGCAGTCTACACTAAGGAAACGAACATAGGAATGTGCCTGAATGCCAACAGTGACTGCCCAGACAGGTACAAGAGGAGTGTTGTTAACGCTTATGTCGACCGTGCTCTCAGCCACAGCTCAGGATGGAAGCAAGTCGATGAAGACCTCTGTAGGGTAAGGCAGGTCCTAGTCAACAACGGCTTTTCCAATGGTTTCGTTGAAGACATCATAAGAAGGAAGGTGAAACGCCATGCAACCTCTGAAGAGACAACCAACACAACACCTATACCCCCTATTAGACTATCTTACAGGAACTTCTTTTCCACAGCTCATAAACCGGAGGAAAGGGGTCCTGAAAGATATTGTTAATAGAAACGTTATCCCTACAGACAAAAATCAGAAGATACAATTGACGATTTTCTATAAAACCAAGAAAACGGCCAACCTACTCATGAGAAACTCTCCAGACACAGAGCAGAACGCTTTAAAAGAGACCAATGTCGTCTATGCCTTCAAATGCCCACTTGGGGACTGTAAGCCTCAAAGAACTCAGTATATAGACAAGACAACAACATCTTTTTCCAGGCGATTAACGATGCATAAACAACAGGGCTCCATTAAGGAACATATAATCTCTTCCCACAACCAGACCATCACCAGATCTGTCTTAACAAAAAACACGGAAATCATCGATAGATACAGCGATAGCAGGCGGTTTGATATCTGCGAGGCACTACACATTAAGAAGTCAACACCAGCAATCAACAGCCAATTATGCACAACCATATTCTACCCACTTCAAGGCTCCGCACCAATAAATATGGGTCAATAGGCCATTTGCAGTTACTTCCATTCTTCCCTTTAACTTACCCAATTAATACCCATTGTTTGGTGTTCTGTCTTGTGTTGAAAGTTTGTTTTCACCTCATCCAAAACTGTTGTAACATATCACCCCACCCAAATGCAGGTATAAAATGAAAGCTGTTTAAACGCTGTTTAGTGTTTGCAGGTTATAGTTGTGTGTGTGCAAACTAAAGTCTCTGAAAATGTAATAAGTTATTACGAAACGCGTTCAACTTTCGCGTCAGACTAGAAATATAAATGAATTTTGGAGAATCGATTTTTCAATTACCATCGACAGTGAAAAGAAAAATAAGAAATATTGAGAAAATTCGTAATTCGTGTTAGAATTATTAATCTTACTTTTTTGGTCATATTTAATAATATATGTCTACAGGAAAGACTGCTACCAATATATATATATATATATATATAACTGAAAACTCACACCCCAGAAGTGACTCGAACCCATACTCCCAGAAGCAACGCAACTGGTATGTACAAGACGCCTTAATCCACTTGACCATCACGACCGGACTAATGAGGTGATAGCCGAGGCTATTTGAACCACCCCACCGCCGGCACTCGGATAGTAATCTTGGGCATAGCATTTTACCAAATCACCTCATTCTTTGGGGCACACGTGAGGAACACAAATGCGAACAAGCCTGAATGGTCCCCAGGACAATATGCAACTGAAAACTCACACCCCAGAAGTGACTCGAACCCATACTCCCAGAAGCAACGCAACTGGTATGTACAAGACGCCTTAATCCACTTGACCATCACGACCGGACTAATGAGGTGATAGCCGAGGCTATTTGAACCACCCCACCGCCGGCACTCGGATAGTAATCTTGGGCATAGCATTTTACCAAATCACCTCATTCTTTGGGGCACACGTGAGGAACACAAATGCGAACAAGCCTGAATGGTCCCCAGGACAATATGCAACTGAAAACTCACACCCCAGAAGTGACTCGAACCCATACTCCCAGAAGCAACGCAACTGGTATGTACAAGACGCCTTAATCCACTTGACCATCACGACCGGACTAATGAGGTGATAGCCGAGGCTATTTGAACCACCCCACCGCCGGCACTCGGATAGTAATCTTGGGCATAGCATTTTACCAAATCACCTCATTCTTTGGGGCACACGTGAGGAACACAAATGCGAACAAGCCTGAATGGTCCCCAGAACAATATGCAACTGAAAACTCACACCCCAGAAGTGACTCGAACCCATACTCCCAGAAGCAACGCAACTGGTATGTACAAGACGCCTTAATCCACTTGACCATCACGACCGGACTAATGAGGTGATAGCCGAGGCTATTTGAACCACCCCACCGCCGGCACTCGGATAGTAATCTTGGGCATAGCATTTTACCAAATCACCTCATTCTTTGGGGCACACGTGAGGAACACAAATGCGAACAAGCCTGAATGGTCCTCAGGACAATATGCAACTGAAAACTCACACCCCAGAAGTGACTCGAACCCATACTCCCAGAAGCAACGCAACTGGTATGTACAAGACGCCTTAATCCACTTGACCATCACGACCGGACTAATGAGGTGATAGCCGAGGCTATTTGAACCACCCCACCGCCGGCACTCGGATAGTAATCTTGGGCATAGCATTTTACCAAATCACCTCATTCTTTGGGGCACACGTGAGGAACACAAATGCGAACAAGCCTGAATGGTCCCCAGGACAATATGCAACTGAAAACTCACACCCCAGAAGTGACTCGAACCCATACTCCCAGAAGCAACGCAACTGGTATGTACAAGACGCCTTAATCCACTTGACCATCACGACCGGACTAATGAGGTGATAGCCGAGGCTATTTGAACCACCCCACCGCCGGCACTCGGATAGTAATCTTGGGCATAGCATTTTACCAAATCACCTCATTCTTTGGGGCACACGTGAGGAACACAAATGCGAACAAGCCTGAATGGTCCCCAGGACAATATGCAACTGAAAACTCACACCCCAGAAGTGACTCGAACCCATACTCCCAGAAGCAACGCAACTGGTATGTACAAGACGCCTTAATCCACTTGACCATCACGACCGGACTAATGAGGTGATAGCCGAGGCTATTTGAACCACCCCACCGCCGGCACTCGGATAGTAATCTTGGGCATAGCATTTTACCAAATCACCTCATTCTTTGGGGCACACGTGAGGAACACAAATGCGAACAAGCCTGAATGGTCCCCAGGACAATATGCAACTGAAAACTCACACCCCAGAAGTGACTCGAACCCATACTCCCAGAAGCAACGCAACTGGTTTGTACAAGACGCCTTAATCCACTTGACCATCACGACCGGACTAATGAGGTGATAGCCGAGGCTATTTGAACCACCCCACCGCCAGCACTCGGATAGTAATCTTGGGCATAGCATTTTACCAAATCACCTCATTCTTTGGGGCACACGTGAGGAACACAAATGCGAACAAGCCTGAATGGTCCCCAGGACAATATGCAACTGAAAACTCACACCCCAGAAGTGACTCGAACCCATACTCCCAGAAGCAACGCAACTGGTATGTACAAGACGCCTTAATCCACTTGACCATCACGACCGGACTAATGAGGTGATAGCCGAGGCTATTTGAACCACCCCACCGCCGGCACTCGGATAGTAATCTTGGGCATAGCATTTTACCAAATCACCTCATTCTTTGGGGCACACGTGAGGAACACAAATGCGAACAAGCCTGAATGGTCCCCAGGACAATATGCAACTGAAAACTCACACCCCAGAAGTGACTCGAACCCATACTCCCAGAAGCAACGCAACTGGTATGTACAAGACGCCTTAATCCACTTGACCATCACGACCGGACTAATGAGGTGATAGCCGAGGCTATTTGAACCACCCCACCGCCGGCACTCGGATAGTAATCTTGGGCATAGCACTTTACCAAATCACCTCATTCTTTGGGGCACACGTGAGGAACACA